>NW_027473561.1:75163-229295 GCF_050947335.1 Megachile rotundata | reverse complement strand
TGTAACCGCTGCTGCCCTCGGCGGTCGAGGCACTTTCGGCTTCGTCGCCTTCGCCGCCGCCGGCTTATTGGGAGCTGCGTTCTTCAGCCCCGTCTTGCCAGCGGTCTGTTGTGACGGCCCGTTGGCCGGCCTAACCTTGTCAGAAGCTTGTGCCTTCTTTGCGTCTCTCCTTGCCTTGCGGCCCACCACCGTCGCCCAAGTCTCAGCTGTTGCGGGTGGTGGTGGAGGCGGGTTGGCCTGGCGCGCTTCGTGGCTAGGGCGCGCAGCTGATTTGCGCGCCACAGAATTTCTCCTTGAGGGACCTTTCGATCGCCCCTCTCTGCCCGCCGCTGTCTGGGCCTTTCCAGCCTTTCCTCCCCTGACTTCAGCAGCCAGCTCCTCTACCCTTTGGATGAGGGTGGCCACCACCGTTTCCAGGCCCGCTTCCTGCCTCTTTTCCGCGAGTCTTTCTGCCACCGCTGGCCTCCCTTCAACCGTCGTCGGCTCCGCCACTCTCGTCGTCTTCTGTGGCTCCCGCTGTTCCTCCGTCGGTTGTTCCCCCATCACGATTTCAATCGGTGGCGGCGGCGTTGGCGAGCGTTCCTCCGCCAGCACAGCATCAGCAGTCGTCGGCGTAGGCGCTACCGCTCCTACGGCGCTTATTTGCCGCCTCTTCGCGTCCTCGCGCTCCGAGGAAGACGACGACAGACGCCTTCTAGTTCCCGCCCTCCTTCTAAGCGTCGGTGCCGCGGGACCAAGCGACTCCTTCCGCAACTCCGCGATCTGCTTCTTCAGAGCAGCCAATTCCGCGGCCATCCGTTTCCGCTGCTCTTCAGCTTCGCGCAGCTGCCTCCTGAGGGCCTCCATCACCACGTCTCCATCCGTGCGCTGGTCCGCCTCACTGGACGTAGGCCGCTTCGCGAGCTCGGTCGCGTACGCCTCGATCACATTCGTCGCTACACGCAGACACCGGACGGATGTCCCCTTCAAGTGCTGCGAATGCGCGGCCACTCTCCTGATCTCATCCGCCCGTTTGAGCATCTCGGCGTAGAGGTCAGCAGACGGCAGGCGACGAGCTTCCCGCGACAACTCCACCACCTCGACTATGGGTTTACTACCCTTGCTGGGCTCCGGTGGTGGGACGGACGTGTCAAACGCCCTGAGCTCCCTGTCGAGCTCCAGCGACCTCCTCTTGGCTTCGTTAAGGCGCTCTTGTGCCTGCGCCATTCCCACATACTCGCCCGTCGTGGGGGGTCTTCCCCTCCTTTCAACCCGGCCACTGGTCGTCGGCGTCGTATCCACCGAGATGACCGACGAGTCGGACTCCGAATCCTCGTCCTCTTCGTCTCTCCGGCGTCTTCGCACGGCTCGTGCTTTGGTCTTAGAGACGACAGTCATTTCAACGCCATCTCCTATCCGCACCGCTGACCTCTCTCTAGCCCCTCTCTCGGCCCGTAGACCGGTTTCCCTCGTGCGCCTGGTGGTTCTCCATTCGGAGCCACTGGACTCGCCGCCGGAGTTGCAAGGGGTCTTCTCATCGGCTGTGGGCTTGGGTGTTTCGCCCGAGTTTCCGGCCTCCATGCGAGGCAAGGACACGCTTCTTATTATTTTTACGGGCGTCTTTAATATGTCCGTACAGCGCACGATCGGCAGGTTGGTGGTCACCGCCGATTTCCTCTCCTTGTCCTCGACCTCTCTCCTCTTCTCCTCTCTTCCTGTAGGTTGGCCGTTTTTAAAGCTGTCGGCCACAGCTGAGTTTGTATTTGAGTTTGTAGAACAATGCATAGTTGATCCCACGAGAGGGGTCGGAAGGGAAGTCGCCCCGGGCAGAGCCGCCATACCCGGGGAAGCCTAGCTACTCGGGGGGATCGGCAGGTGCCCCCGAGGGAACCGTTCAAGACCGCCCTGTTTTACGCCTGGACGGCCACGCAATTCTCGGCACGGTTGCCTGTACACCTTAATTTCAGGCGTCCTCACTCGCCCCCGCCGCCCCCGTTTTCACCCCTCAGCGTAAGCCTTGCCGGCTTGGGAGGCCCTACCAGGGTCCGAAGACCCCGCCGGCATCGCCTCACGCCTCACAGGGACTACTTAAAGACGACGGGAGCACCCCTTTTATGCGGACTCATACCGCAAGGCAGGGGATACCGTGGCCGTATTCCGCCCCGCGAACCACACAGCGGATTTTTTATAGAGGTTTACTCCTCGCGAGCCAGCCGGTTAAGGCAAGCTCCCCGTTCCTGCAAAACATGACTACAGGCTTACGGTGTGAGCATAGGCCCCCCACTGGGGACCCGCCGTTCTCCCGTTAGCATAGAGGCCCTCACCCTTGGGAAGCCAATCGCCGAAGCAATTGACTTCCGAAGAGCGTAGAGTGCCTCTATCCCAGCGAACACCACGAGGAGGTGGGAGATCCGACTTGTGCCACCCCGGCACCAGTTCGTCCGCCAACCTAACCTAACCTAACCTAACCTAACCTAACCTAACCTAACCTAACCTAACCTAACCTAACCTAACCTAACCTAACCTAACCTAACCTAACCTTTTTTTTTTTTTTTTTTTTTTTTTTTTACGAGGGGAAATCTTCGAAAGACGCCCCCACTCCCCGGGGGTGGAGCGGGGGTAGTGTGGGATTCGTACCCACTAAAACCCCTCGGTGATGCCCACCCTCGGCGGCATGGCGGGCTATGGGGTCGTGCCATATTCGTCGCCACGGCCCGCCAAAATGCCGCCGTGCGACAAAAACATCGCCCATCTCGTGGGGAGGAGAAGCCTCCCCACAACAATAAGTCCCACCCCACCCTTATCGGAGCCGACGACGTCATCACGCCCGCCGTCGTCTCCACACACCTGACCGCGTGCAATGGTGCCATGGGCCCCCGCCCATGACACCTGCGGCCATGGCGGCCCCGGTCAATCCCGGGAACTCCGACACCCCGGACCGAGAACCGCCGACACTCACACAAGGGGATGAGGACCGACGCCGGGGAGGGCGGCGCGATCCCCATCCCACCACTCCTCTCTACTTAAAATACACATACACACACACATACACGCACACACACGCACACAACCAGTCACTCACCGTTCACACCGTGCGGGCGACGCGGAGAAGCCACGCCGCCCACTACCCTCAAGAGGGCGCCCGAGAAGCGGGTCGCCCTCTCCCTCTCACTCTTCTCACACTCACCCCGCGTCGTTCTCTCTCACGCTCCGCCTCCTCCTTCCGCGAGATCACCGTCTCGCAGAAGGAGGCGACGGCCATCCATCCCTCTTCACTCTTCAACATGCTCTCAACCACGGCACTCAAACACGCAGGATCACACTCAATCACGCACTCCATGTAATGCCTTTGCCAGGCAAAGGCAGGACATCCACTCATGACGTGCTGGGCGTCGTCCGGCCCAGCACCACACTCATAACAATCCGGTGATCGTTGCCTTCCGATCCGGCACAGGTACTCCCCGAAGCAACCATGCCCGGTGAGCACCTGCGTGACCCGGAACGAAAGCCGCCCGTGGCCGCGGTCCATCCACTGCTCCAGTCGCGGATGGACCGCCCCAACAGCGCGCTTCCCCACGGCCCCGCTGGAGGATAAATCCTCCTTCCAGCGGGAGACAGCAGCGCGTCGGGCCTGGAGCCGCACCTCTTCGACGCTGGGTCCTGGCTGGGCACCCTCTACTATGCCCTCCTCTCGGAGGGTGCAGCGGTATCTGTACACCGCTGCCTCCACCTCGGCCTGATATCGCCAGGGAATTACCCCAGCCAGAACCATTGCCGACTCGTAGGAGACCGTGCGGTACCCCATCACCACCCTGACCGCCAGCCGCCGTTCCACTTTTCGCAAAACACCTTGCGAGTGGCGACTGGCAGCCAGGTCGGCAGCCCAAACTGGGGCGCCGTATAGGGCCATACTCCGCACGACCCCCATATAGAGCCGGCGCACCTTCTCGCTAGGGCCCCGCAGGTTGGGCAATAGGCGCGCCAACGCGCCCGCAACACGCTCCAACCTGGGGGCCAACGCGTCGAAGTGGGGCACGAAGCTCCAGTGGCTGTCCAGCCGGAGCCCGAGATATCTCATCTCGGACCCGATCTGGACATCGGCCCCGCCTACCCGGACCAACGCTCCGGGCGGAGGGCGGTCCCCACGCCTATGGCAGAAGGCCATGGCCTCTGTTTTGTGGGGAGCCACCTCCAGCCCGAGCGCCCGGATCTCGGCAACGACCACCGCTGCACCCAACTCGGCGAGACGGCTGGTCCTCGACCAATCTCGCCCCACTGCCAGGATATGCGTATCGTCCGCAAAACACGTTAGAAATAGACCCGGTGGCAGTGGGGCCCTCAGAGCGGGGTCGTACCCCACGATCCACAGGTGCGGTCCGAGTACCGCACCCTGGGGCACGCCCCGCTCGACTTTCCAAACTCTAATGGCGCCCGACCGATCCACGCACTCGATCGACCTCTCCCGGAGATAATCCCCTATTATGTTACTAATCACCGCGGGGACTCGGTGTCTATCGAGCCCCTCTAAAATCGTCCTATGGGGCAGGGTGTTGAAGGCGTTCACTATATCTAGCGATATAGCGATCGCCACCCCGCCCCTTGACGTGGCCGACTGGGCGATGTCCTTAACGCGTTGTATCGCGTCAATGGTGCTCCTGCCCTTTCTAAATCCAAACTGCCAGTCGGCCACGTCGGGACCATCTCCGGAGAGGTGATCGGTGAGCCTTCTCGCAATGATCGTTTCTAAGATCTTCCCCACCACGTCTAATAAGATGATCGGTCGGTACGCCGAGGGCTCCCCTTCGGGTTTACCCTCCTTCTTTAGGAGGACCAGCCGTCCCCTCTTCCACAGTTGCGGAAACGTACCCTGCTTCAAGCAGGCGCTGAAGAGGCCCCTGAGTCGGTCACCCAAAAATGGGAGTGCCAAGGCCCAAGCCCGGCCCGGGATGCCGTCAGGGCCTGGTGCAGTGTTACGAGCACTGACCCTTTTGACGGCATAGACGAGCTCCTCGTCCGAGACCCCCATATCGTCGGTCCACTGAAGGTGGGCCGACGACCCGGAGCGCGCCGGCGGATCGTCATCTCGCGGAAATAAAGTGTCCACGACGCGCCCCAGTAGCTGAGGGTCTAAGCTCTCCGTAACCGGCGGGGCGTATGGCCGAAGTTTACCCATAACTAACTTATATGGCCGCCCCCACCGGTCCCGCTCAAGAGAGCCGAGGAACTCGTCCCAGGCTCGATCCTTGGACTCCCTGATGGCTTTCTTGTAAGCCGCTACCCCCTCCCGGTAGCAGCCCCAAAGTTGCTGCTCCCTCGCGGGGTCGCGGTTGCGTCTCCGTCGGGCGCGCAAATACCGGCGACGCAATGGGAGACATGCACTGCGCAATTGCGCTATCTCCCCCGTCCACCAGTACGCCGCCCGACGCGGGCAAGGGGTGGCCCGGGGCATCGCTACGTCGCAGATATCCTGCATGGTGCCCCGGAACCACTGAGCCTCGCCCTCGACGTCCGCGACCTCCCCAGCCGGAGAAGCCGGCCAGCTAACCGCGAGGGCCGCAGCCACCATCATATCCTGATCTAGCCTCCTCAGCGCCCATCTTTTCGGCGGTGGGCGTCCACCCCGGCGGCGCCGGGTTTCGGAGGAGAACTTTATCCTAATAAAGAGATGATCGCTTAATGTTTCAGTCTCCTCCTCGACCCGCCAGCTCGCAACCATGCGCGCGACCTCAGGGGAGCCCCAGGACAAGTCCACCACAGACTCCCCCTGCGGCCGCACACAGGTGCTCGCCGAGCCCCTGTTGAGCAACAGGAGCCCTTGCGCCGCCGCCCAATCCAGGGTTACCTGGCCCCTCGCGTCGGTCCTCGGGGAACCCCACTCGCGAGCCTTCGCGTTGAAGTCCCCGAGGACCAGAACGCGCTGGGTGGGGCAACGCGACGCTAACTGCCCCACCCTGTCCAACAACTCCTCGTACTCTGCGAGAGGCCAGCTGGGTGGCGCGTAGACGCCCACCACTGCTACATCCCCCCATCGAACCGCGACGGCTCCCCTACCCGCTGCAATCACGGTACAGGGGGGGGAGCCGGATACCCCACGCGACACTATTGCCACCGTCGCGGCGCGGCCCTCCGCGTCCGCGAACCAGTTAGGCTGGTCCGGGACGCGGTAGGGTTCCGCAACTATCCCCAACGTACAGTTCCACTCGGCGAGGGTGTGCAGGAAGACGTCCTGGGCCCTCGCCGAGTGGTTCGCGTTTCCTTGTAGTATGGGGCTCAATGGCCCCATCACTAATCAGCCTCGTCCGCCACCTCCATGGCGTTCTCCTTCGCTTGGCCTGCTGGCTGATCCGCTGCGCCCTTGGTGACTGGCTGTTCATTTTGTTTCTGAGTAACTTCCTCTTTTCCTGTTTCAGGTGCTGCGGCCTCTTTTGCTGCCACAGCCGTCTTCCTCCTTCTCGCTGGCGGAGCGCACCCCGCCGACCCAAGGCGGTGCGCGCTTGGTCGTCCTAAGTCGCTGCAGAGGGGGCACCGAATCTTGTTGCTGCAGTTGGCGGCCCTGTGCCCCCCCTCGCCACATGCATAGCATCGCGTGGATCTGTCTGTTTCTTCTCCGCATTGCTGGGCCGTGTGCCCCTTTTGGAGGCAGCGGTAACAATGCATCGGCCGGGTCGCTAGTACTTCGACCCTGGCCGAGATCCAACCGATGCGTACGCGTCCCGCTGCCTCCGCCTTCCTCGCGACTGTAAGGGGACACCGGACCCACACGGTCCCTAAAGCGTTGCGCCCCCTCCTTATTTCGCCGACCTTTATATCTTCGGCGGAGCACTCTCCTAGCTCCGCCAGGACCTGGGCCACTTCTTGCCTCTCGATGGAGTCGTCCAGGTTGAGTAGCCGTATCTCCGCCGTCTTTATCGGGTTCGCAACTTTAACTTCAGTGTCCCGAAACACCTCCCTCAGCTTCCCGGCTAAGTTGGCCGCCTTGGCTTTATTTTCCTGGCCGGGAATCCCGAGCACGAGACCCCCGGTGGCCGCCTTACGAATTTTCACCTCGGCGATCCCCATCTCCGTCAGCTGCTGTGGGGGGATCGCCTCTCGTGCCTTCTTCAGCACCTGGGAGTATGTGGACTCACTCCCAGGTGCCACTGTCAGGGTCACCGCCGCTGTCCTCGGTTGACGCGGGACCCTGACCCTCCTCTTCTCATTGGGCTTCGCAGCCTGCGGCCTCGTCGACCTTGGGGCCACCGAAGGCTTGCTTGCCGTTTTCTTCGCCCCTTGGGTGGGGCCCACGGCGCGTTGCGCCTCCTTCTTCGCCACATGCTTGGCCTTGCGGCCTAGGACCGTGGTCCACAATTCCTCCCTTTTCTGCAGTGGCGCAGCGGCCGAGGAGGGGGCCACCGGTAAAGCAGCGATCGGAGCCGCCCTCCTCGCGGCCACGAGACGGTCCCCGACCGATCTTGGGGCAGCCCTGGGAAGGGGCTTTGGCGGGGCTTTGCGCTGTGTGCTGCCGTTTTCCGCCCTCTCCTTTTTCCCTCCCCTTAACTCGGCGGTTAGATCCTCCACCTTCTGGAGGAGCTGCGCCACCACGCTCTCCAACCCGGTTCCCGGGGAGCTTGTCGTCTCCCCTTGTACCGGCTCCTCCTGTTCCTTCTCTCTTCCTGTCGTTGGGGCCCGGGGAGCCACCTCCTCAGGAGGCCTCTCCTGCGGATGTCTCGGCTCTTCAACATCCATGTTCGCCTCCGGGGCCTCTTCTACCACCTCCACAGGAGATGCGATCTCCGGCGGGGGGCTGCTGGTGGGCGCCACCAGCCTCCTCTTCACATCGTCCCTGTCGGTTTCAGAGGACGACGACAGTACCCTTCTTCGGGTCCTCCTGGTCCCCTGCCTGCTCTGTGCAAGCGAGGGCGGAGCTACCCCAACCGCCGTCCCCTTAAGCCTCTCGACCTCCTGTCTGAGCGCTGCTAGATCTTGGGCCATTTTCCTCCTATCTTCTTCGGCAGCTTTGAGAAGGCTCCTCAGGTGCTCCTTTTCTTCATCCTCCAATGAGGAGCGCTGCTCCGGAGCCGGAGCTAGTGTAGCCACCTCCTTGGTGGGCCTCGCGGGCCCGACTACCTCCGCCGATTGCCTTTTGGCCAGCTCCGTCGTGAGCCCCTCTATATAGTTGCTTGACACCCTAAGTTGGCGGACACTCGTCCCCTTTAGGTTGGACGACGCCGCCGCTATCCTGCGGATTTGGTCCGTGTATCGCAGCAGTTCCGCCTGAATGTCTCTTGTGGGCAGATACCTCGCCTCCCCCAACACCTCCTCCACATCCGGTATGGGCTTGCTGCCCCTGCTCGGTTTGGGTACCGGTCTTTCCGGATCGAATGCGCTGAGCTCTTTGTCAAGCTTGAGCTCGTCCCGCTTCGCTTCGTTCAGCCGCTCTTTGGCAGCTGCCAGCCGAACATAGTCCCCTGTAGTCGGGGGGCGACCTCTCCTTTCAATATCCCCACCTTGGCTTGGCCGGGAAAATTCTATCGACATGATGGAGGAGTCCGAATCGTAGCCATCCGAATCGTTGACTGCGGCTCTCCTCATCATCGGTCTTCTCGCCGGCGCAGGCGCCTCTCCGTAGGTCTGACCCTGGCTGTTCTGCGTTGTACCGCCCGTCTCCGACGCTCTCCTCTTCGCCCTCGTGGTGCGGGTGGAGGTCATCCCCGAAGACTCCGATCCGGAGCGGTCGGTTGCCGACTCCTTCTTAATCCTTCTTGCTGCGGCGGTCGTTCTACAGCAAGACGCTTCATCCTTGGGCTGGTCCTCTGCCCCTATTACCTTGATTGTGTGCTGCTTCAGCACTTCAGTGCACCGCACCACAGGTATCCGCAGTGTGGGGCACTCCTCCTTCCTCAAACTACTCTCCCCCTCTCCTGGTTGGCCGCTTTTTAAGATGGCGGCCACATCTTGTTTTGTTTTTGAAATTGAGCAATTATCCATACTGAATCCCACGAGTGGGGTCGGAAAAGAGGTCACCCCGGGCAGAGCCGCCTTACCCGGGGAAGCCGTTGAATACTCGGGGGGGCCGGCAGGTACCCCCGAGGGAACCGTTCGAGACCGCCCTGTTTTACGCCTGGGCGGCCACGCAATTCTCGGCACGGTTGCCTGTACACCTTAATTTCAGGCGTCCTCACTCGCCCCCGCCGCCCCCGTTTTCACCCCTCAGCGTAAGCCTTGCCGGCTTGGGAGGCCCTACCAGGGTCCGGAGACCCCGCCGGCATCGCCTCACGCCTCACAGGGACTACTTGAAGACGACGGGAGCACCCCTTTTATGCGGACTCATACCGCAAGGCAGGGGATACCGTGGCCGTATTCCGCCCCGCGAACCACACAGCGGATTTTTTATAGAGGTTTACTCCTCGCGAGCCAGCCGGTTAAGGCAAGCTCCCCGTTCCTGCAAAACATGACTACAGGCTTACGGTGTGAGCATGAGCCCCCCCCCAAACTGGGGGACCCGCCGTTCTCCCGTTAGCCTAGAGGCCCTCGGCCTTGGGTGGCCAATCACCGAAATGATCGACCACCGAAGGCGCAGTTCCTCTATCCCAGCGAACACCACGTGGAGGTGGGAGATCCGACTTGTGCCACCCCGGCACCAGTTCGTTCGCCCCGCCAACCTAACCTAACCTAACCTAACCTAACCTAACCTAACCTAACCTAACCTAACCTAACCTAACCTAACCTAACCTAACCTAACCTAACCTAACCTTTTTTTTTTTTTTTTTTTTTTTTTTTTTTTTTACGAGGGGAAATCTTCGAAAGACGCCCCCACTCCCCGGGGGAGGAGCGGGGGTAGTGTGGGATTCGTACCCACTAAAACCCCTCGGTGATGCCCACCCTCGGCGGCATGGCGGGCTATGGGGTCGTGCCATATTCGTCGCCACGGCCCGCCAAAATGCCGCCATGCGACAAAAGAATCGCCCATCTCGTGGGGAGGTGAAGCCTCCCCACAACAATACTAAGTCCCACCCCGCCCTTATCGGAGCCGACGACGTCATCACGCCCGCCGTCGTCTCCACACACCTGGCCGCGTGCAATGGTGCCATGGGCCCCCGCCCATGACACCTGCGGCCATGGCGGCCCCGGTCAATCCCGGGAACTCCGACACCCCGGACCGAGGCCGCCTACACTCGCACAAGGGGATGAGGACCCACGCCGGGGAGGGCGGCGCGATCCCCATCCCACCACGTCTCTCCACTTATGAATACACATGCACACACACACAACACACAACACACACTCACACCCACTCACGCACACTCAATCACCCCACCGTTCACACCGTGCGGGCGACGCGGAGAAGCCACGCCGCCCACTACCCTCAGGAGGGCGCCCGTGAAACGGGTCGCCCTCTCCCTCTCACTCTTCTCACAGTCATGCCACGTCTCTCTCTCTCACGCTCCGCCTCCTCCTTCCGCGAGATCACCGTCTCGCAGAAGGAGGCGACGGCCTTCCACGCCTCGTCACTCTTCAACATTTTCTCAATCACCTCACCCATGCACGCAGCGTCGCATTCAATCTCGCACTCCAGGAGGTGCCTTTGCAGCGCAAAAGCAGGACACCTCCCCAACACATGCTGGGCGTCATCGCGCCCAGCCCCACACTCGTAACACTCGGGTGATCGTTGCCTTCCGATCCGGCACAGGTACTCCCCGAAGCAACCATGCCCGGTGAGCACCTGCGTGATCCGGAACGAAAGCCGCCCGTGACCGCGGTCCATCCACTGCTCCAGCCGCGGATGGACCGCCCCGACAGCGCGCTTCCCCACGGCCCCGCTGGAGGATAACTCATCCTTCCAGCGGGAGACAGCAGCGCGTCGGGCCTGGAGCCGCACCTCTTCGACGCTGGGTCCTGGCTGGGCACCCTCTACTATGCCCTCCTCTCGGAGGGTGCAGCGGTATCTGTATACCGCTGCCTCCACCTCGGCCTGATGTGGCCAGGGAATTACCCCAGCCAGAACCATAGCCGACTCGTAGGAGACCGTGCGGTACCCCATCACCACCCTGACCGCCAGCCGCCGTTCCACTTTTCGCAAAACACCTTGCGAGTGGCGACTGGCAGCCAGGTCGGCAGCCCAAACAGGGGCGCCGTATAGGGCCATACTCCGCACGACCCCCATATAGAGTCGGCGCACCTTCTCACTAGGACCCCGCAGGTTGGGCAATAGGCGCGCCAACGCGCCCGCAACACGCTCCAACCTGGGGGCCAACGCGTCGAAGTGGGGCACGAAGCTCCAGTGGCTGTCCAGCCGGAGCCCGAGATATCTCATCTCGGACCCGATCTGGACATCGGCCCCGCCTACCCGGACCAACGCTCCGGGCGGAGGGCGGTCCCCACGCCTATGGCAGAAGGCCATGGCCTCTGTTTTGTGGGGAGCCACCTCCAGCCCGAGCGCCCGGATCTCGGCAACGACCACCGCCGCACCTAACTCCGCGAGACGGCTGGTCCTCAACCAATCTCGCCCCACTGCCAAGATATGCGTATCGTCCGCAAAACACGTTAAAAATAGACCCGGTGGCAGTGGGGCCCTCAGAGCGGGGTCGTACCCCACGATCCACAGGTGCGGTCCGAGCACCGCACCCTGGGGCACGCCCCGCTCCACCTTCCATACCCTAGTGGCGCCCGACCGATCCACACACTCGATCGACCTCTCCCGGAGATAGTCCTGTATTATATTACTAGTCACCGGTGGGACCCGGTGTCTTTCGAGTCCCTCAACAATCGCTTTATGGGGCAGGGTGTTGAACGCGTTCACTATATCTAACGATATAGCGATCGCCACCCCGCCCCTTGACGTGGCCGACTGGGCGATATCTCTGACACGCTGTATCGCGTCAATCGTGCCTCTACCCTTTCTAAAGCCGAACTGCCAGTCGGCCACGTCGGGACCATCTCCGGAGAGGTGATCGGTGAGCCTACGCGCAATGATAGTTTCAAATATTTTGCCCACCACATCTAACAAAATGATCGGCCGGTACGCCGAGGGCTCCCCTTCGGGTTTGCCCTCCTTCTTTAGGAGGACCAGCCGTCCCCGCTTCCACAATTGGGGAAACGTCCCCTTCTTCAGACAGGCGCTGAAGAGGCCCCTGAGTCGGTCACCCAAAAATGGGAGTGCCAAGGCCCAAGCCCGGCCCGGGATGCCGTCAGGGCCTGGTGCAGTGTTGCGTGCACTGACCCTCCTGACGGCATAGACGAGCTCCTCGTCCGAGACCCCCATATCGTCGGTCCACTGAAGGTGGGCCGACGACCCGGAGCGCGCCGGTGGATCGACGTCTCGCGGAAATAAAGTTTCCACGACGCGCTCCAGTAGCTGGGGGTCGAGGCTCTCCGTAACCGGTGGGGCGTATGGCCGAAGTTTTCCCATAACTAGTTTATAAGGCCGCCCCCACCGGTCCCGCTCAAGAGAGCCGAGGAACTCGTCCCAGGCTCGATCCTTGGACTCCCTGATGGCTTTCTTGTAAGCCGCTACCCCCTCCCGGTAGCAGCCCCAAAGTTGCTGCTCCCTCGCGGGGTCGCGGTTGCGTCTCCGCCGGGCGCGCAAATACCGGCGACGCAATGGGAGACATGCTTCGCGCAATTGCGCTATCTCCCCCGTCCACCAGTACGCCGCCCGACGCGGGCAAGGGGTGGCCCGGGGCATCGCCACGTCGCAGATATCCTGCATGGTGCCCCGGAACCACTGAGCCTCGCCCTCGACGTCCGCGACCTCCCCAGCCGGAGAAGCCGGCCAGCTAACCGCGAGGGCCGCAGCCACCATCATATCCTGATCTAGCCTCTTCAGCGCCCATCTTTTCGGCGGTGGGCGTCCACCCCGGCGGCGCCGGGTTTCGGAGGAGAACTGTATACGGATATAGAGATGATCACTTAAAGTTTCAGTCTCCTCCTCCACCCGCCAGCTCGCAACCATGCGCGCGACCGCAGGGGAGCCCCAGGACAAGTCCACCACAGACTCTCCCCGAGGCCGCACGCATGTGCTCGCCGAGCCCCTGTTGAGCAACAGGAGCCCTTGCGCCGCCGCCCAATCCAGGGTTACCTGGCCTCTCGCGTCGGTCCTCGGGGAACCCCACTCGCGAGCCTTCGCGTTGAAGTCCCCGAGGACCAGAACGCGCTGGGTGGGGCAACGCGACGCTAACTGCCCCACCCTGTCCAGCAACTCCTCATACTGTGCGAGAGGCCAGCTGGGTGGTGCGTAGACGCCCACCACCGCTACGTCCCCCCATCGAACCGCGACGGCTCCCCTTCCTGCCGCAATCAGGGTGCAGGGGGGGGAGCCGGATGCCCCACGCGACACTATCGCGACAAGTGCTCCGCGGCCCTCCGCGTCCGCGAACCAGTTAGGCTGGTCCGGGACGCGGTAGGGCTCCGCCACAATCCCGATCGAACAATTCCACTCGGCGAGGGTGTGCAGGAAAACGTCCTGGGCCCCCGCCGAGTGGTTCGCGTTTCCTTGTAGTATGGGGCTCAATGGCCCCATCACTAATCTGCCTCGTCCGCCACCTCCATGGCGTTCTCCTTCGCTTGGCCTGCTGGCTGATCCGCTGCGCCCTTGGTGACTGGCTGTTCATTTTGCTTCTGAGTAACTTCCTCTTTTTCTGTTTCAGGTGCTGCGGCCCGTTTTGCTGCCACAGCCGTCTTCCTCCTTCTCGCTGGCGGAGCGCACCCCGCCGACCCAAGGCGGTGCGCGCTTGGTCGTCCCAGGTCGCTGCAGAGGGGGCACCGAATCTTGTTGCTGCAGTTGGCGGCCCTGTGCCCCCCCTCGCCACATGCATAGCATCGCGTGGATCTATCTGCTTCTTCTCCGCATTGCTGGGCCGTGTGCCCCTTTTGGAGGCAGCGGTAACAATGCATCGGCCGGGTCGCTAGTACTTCGACCCTGGCCGAGATCCAACCGATGCGTACGCGTCCCGCTGCCTCCGCCTTCCTCGCGACTGTAAGGGGACACCGGACCCACACGGTCCCTAAAGCGTTGCGCGCCCTCCTTATTTCGCCGACCTTTATATCTTCGGCGGAGCACTCTCCTAGCTCCGCCAGGACCTGGGCCACTTCTTGCCTCTCGATGGAGTCGTCCAGGTTGAGTAGCCGGATCTCCGCCATTTTTATCGGGTTCGCAACTTTAACTTCAGTGTCCCGAAACACCTCCCTCAGCTTTCCGGCTAAGTTGGCCGCCTTGGCTTTATTTTCCTGGCCGGGAATCCCGAGCACGAGACCCCCGGTGGCCGCCTTGCGAATTTTCACCTCGGCGATCCCCATCTCCGTCAGCTGCTGTGGGGGGATCGCCTCTCGTGCCTTCTTCAGCACCTGGGAGTATGTGGACCCACTCCCAGGTGCCACTGTCAGGGTCACCGCCGCTGTCCTCGGTTGACGCGGGACCCTGACCCTCTTCTTCTCATTGGGCTTCGCAGCCGGCGGCCTCGTCGACCTTGGGGCCACCGATGGCTTGCTTGCCGTTTTCTTCGCCCCTTGGGGGGGGCCCACCGCGCGTTGCGCCTCCTTCTTCGCCACCTGTTTTGCCTTGCGGCCTAGGACGGTGGTCCACAATTCCTCCCTTTTCTGCAGTGGCGCAGCGGCCGAGGAGGCGGCCACCGGTAAAGCAGCGATCGGTGCCGCACTCCTCGCGGCCACGAGACGGTCCCCGACCGATCTTGGGGCAGCCCTGGGAAGGGGCTTAGGCGGGGCTTTGCGCTGTGTGCTGCCGTTTTCCGCCCTCTCCTGCTTCCTTCCCCTTAACTCGGCTGTTAGATCCTCCACCTTCTGGAGGAGCTGCGCCACCACGCTCTCCAACCTGGTTCCTGGGGAGCTTGTCGTCTCCCCTTGTACCGGCTCCTCCTGTTCCTTCTCTCTTCCTATCGTCGGGGCCCGGGTAGCCACCTCCTCAGAAGGCCTCTCCTGCGGATGTCTCGGCTCTTCAACATCCATATTCGCCTCCGGGGCCTCTTCTACCACCTCCACAGGAGATGCGATCTCCGGCGGGGGGCTGCTGGTGGGCGCCACCAGCCTCCTCTTCACATCGTCCCTGTCAGTTTCAGAGGACGACGACAGTACCCTTCTTCGGGTCCTCCTGGTCCCCTGCCTGCTCTGTGTAAGCGAGGGCGGAGCTACCCCAACCGCCGTCCCCTTGAGCCTCTCGACCTCCTGTCTGAGGGCAGCTAGATCTTGGGCCATTTTCCTCCTATCTTCTTCGGCAGCTTTGAGGAGGTTCCTTAGGTGCGCCTTTTCTTCATCCTCGAATGAGGAACGCTGCTCCGGAACCGGCACTGGTGTTCGAGCCATCTCCTTATTGGCCATCGCAGGCCCGGCTACCTCCGCCGACTGCCTTTTGGCCAACTCCGTCGTGAGCCCCTCTATATAGTTGCTTGACACTCGGAGCTGGCGGACGCTCGTCCCCTTTAGGTTGGACGACGCCGCCGCTATCCTGCGAATTTGGTTCGTATATCGCAGCAGTTCCGCTTGAATATCTCTTGTGGGGAGATTCCTCGCCTCCCCCAACACCTCCTCCACATCCGGTATAGGCTTGCTGCCCCTGCACGGTGTGGGTACCGGTCTTTCCGGATCAAATGCGCTGAGCTCTTTGTCAAGCTTGAGCTCGTCCCGCTTCGCTGCATTCAGCCGCTCTTTGGCAGCTGCCAGCCGAACATAGTCCCCTGTAGTCGGAGGGCGACCTCTCCTTTCAATATCCCCGCCTTGGTTTGGCCGGGAAAATTCTATTGACATGATGGAGGAGTCCGAATCGTAGCCATCCGAGTCGTTGGCTACAGCCCTCCTCATCACCGGTCTTCTCGCCGGCGCAGGTGCCTCTCCGTAGGTCTGTTCCTGGCTGTTCTGCGTTGTACCACTCGTCTCCGACGCTCTCCTCTTCGCCCTCGTGGTGCGGGTGGAGGTCATCCCCGAAGACTCCGATCCCGAGCGGTCGGTTGCCGACTCTTTCTTAATCTTTCTTGCTGCGGCGGTTGTTCTACTGCAAGACGCTTCATCCTTGGGCTGGTCCTCTGCCCCTATTACCTTAATTGTGTGCTGCTTCAGCACTTCAGTGCACCGCACCACTGGTATCCGCAGTGTGGGGCACTCTTCCCTCCTCAAAGTACTCTCCCCCTCTCCTGGTTGGCCGCTTTTTAAGATGGCGGCCACATCTTGTTTTGTTTTTGAAATTGAGCAATTATCCATACTGAATCCCACGAGTGGGGTCGGAAAAGAAGTCGCCCCGGGCAGAGCCGCCTTACCCGGGGAAGCCGTTGAATACTCGGGGGGGCCGGCAGGTACCCCCGAGGGAACCGTTCGAGACCGCCCTGTTTTACGCCTGGGCGGCCACGCAATTCTCGGCACGGTTGCCTGTACACCTTAATTTCAGGCGTCCTCACTCGCCCCCGCCGCCCCCGTTTTCACCCCTCAGCTTGAGCCTTGCCGGCTTGGGAGGCCCTACCAGGGTCCGGAGACCCCGCCGGCATCGCCTCGCGCTTCATCGGGCCTACTTGAAGACGACGGGAGCACCCCTTTTATGCGGACTCATACCGCAAGGCAGGGGATACCGTGGCCGTATTCCGCCCCGCGAACCACACAGCGGATTTTTTATAGAGGTTTACTCCTCGCGAGCCAGCCGGTTAAGGCAAGCTCCCCGGTCCTGCAAAACATGACCACAGGCTTACGGTGTGAGCATGAGCCCCCCACTGGGGACCCGCCGTTCTCCCGTTAGCATAGAGGCCCTCACCCTTGGGAAGCCAATCGCCGAAGCAATTGATTTCCGAAGAGCGTAGAGTGCCTCTATCCCAGCGAACACCACGTGGAGGTGGGAGATCCGACTTGTGCCACCCCGGCACCAGTTCGTCCGCCAACCTAACCTAACCTAACCTTTTTTTTTTTTTTTTTTTTACGAGGGGAAATCTTCATAGACACCCCCACTCCTCGGGGGAGGAGCGGGGGTAGTGTCAGATTCCTACTGACTAAAACCCCTCGGTGGTTCCCACCCCGTCGGTGTGGACGACCGAGGCGATCATCATCTACTTGCAACCTCGGCCGTCCCCGCTGGCGCAGAAGGCGCCTCGCCTCGAAACTATCAGGAATAGTTCCCACCCCTGTGCCTAATGCACCGAGTCGGCCACGTAACCACGCCGCAGCCGACTCGCCCCCGGCCGCTTTCGGTGGGACTCCGAGCCCCCGCTCGAAGCCCCTGCGGCCCTGACAGACACCTGCCGTGGATGCTGGTTAGGTGTCTGCCAGGCAACTCCCCGAACGGTGCAGCCCTGAGGGACTACACCCTCCTGTCCTCCTGTTGTTGAGGACGGCCGCGATTGGGCGTCTTCTGTACCGGCGTCGGACGTCTCCTTGGCTTGGGAGCGCACCCGCGGGCTCCCAGTCTGTGATCCGCCGGTCGACCCAAATCGCGGCATAACGGGCACTGAATCTTCTCCGCACTACAGGTCTTTGCGACGTGTCCTTCCTCTCCGCATTTGTAACATTTGTGCGACCGATCTTCTTGATGGTCGCACATGGCGGCTGCATGCCCCCTATGCAAGCACTTAAAACAATGCATGGGGCGATGGGGCAGCACCACTACCCTCGCCGAGGTCCATCCCACCCTGACTTTACCGACTTCCTCGATCTTGCGTCCGACTTCGAGGGGACACCTCATCCAGAGGGTCCCCAGACTCCTGGGCGTCCGCTTGATTTGTCCCACCTGGATATCACCAGGTGGACACTCGCCGATCTCGGCCAAAGCCTTCTGGACGTCTTCGCTCGTAGCTGCGTCGTCCAGCCCGAGGACGCGCATGTCGACGGTCCTAGTGGGCTGGTGGAACTTAACCTCCGAGCCCTCGAACGCCGGCTGCAACCGACGGAGGAGTTCTTTCACCTTGGCCTGTCCACCGGGGCCTGGGACTCCCAGGATCATACCCCCGGTGGCCGATTTCTTCACCTTGAACTCTGCGATCCCGATCTCCTGGATCTCGGTGGAGGGGACCGTCTCCACCGCTTTCTTCATCGCCTCAGTGTAGCTCATTTTCCCACCCTTCGGGATGGTCAGAGTGAGAGCGGCCATCTGGGGGACTTTCGGCACTTGCAACTTCTTATGTGCAGGTCTCTTCTTCAGCGGCTTCTTCGCGGGACAACTAGTCGCCGCTGCGGTCGGTGCAGCTTGTTTCCCTGCTGCAGCCGCCGCCTCCTTCCTCTGAGCCCTCTTCGCCCTTCGGCCGACCACCTTTGCCCAGGTCTCTGGGGCTGGGGCTGTTGCCGTCTGCGGCTGCTCATCCCTCCTTGCTCGGGGTGGCGCTGGGGTGACTTCCCTCTGTCCTCTTCGTCCCTGGGAGGGGGCCTCCTGGGGTCGGGTGCTCTCCTGGCCCTTCCCGCGCCGGACCTCCTCCGCAAGGTTCTTCACCGTCGCCGCCAAGGTGGTCACAAGATTGGTCAAGTTTTCGACCTCCTTGTTCCTTGGCGGCACTTCCTCTCTTCGTTCTTCCACTGGCAGAAGAACCGGCTCCACCTCGATGCAGGGCTCTGGAATTATTGGCCGGGGCAGCGCCTCTGCCTCCGTCGCCCTCCTCTTCAATTGCTCCTCCTCAATTGGGGAAGAGCACTGACTTGCCCTCCTCTTACGCGGGGGCGTCGGGTCCGGCTCCATCGGACATGGCGGGGATGGGGGGCAAATAGCCACCGGAGTTGCCCTCTCCATCAGCTGTGTCCTCAGATCCTCGATCTGCCTCTTCATTTCTTCTGTCTCCTTGCGGAGACTATCCACGTTCTTCTGGAGGCGCTCCTTGTTCATTTCTGACATGGCCAGCGCCTGCCGCAGCTCCGTGATCTGCACGGCATCGCTGCCCTCCGACTCTGGCCTCTTGCCGAGCTCCACGGCGTAGGCTTGGATTGCATTGGCTGAAACCCGCAAATCTCTGACGGCCGTTCCCTTTAAGTTGCGGGAAGCCGCCGCCACACGCCGGACGCTGTCCGCGTACCTCAGCATCTCAGCTACCAAGTCTGGGCGGGGTAGCCTCTTCGCCTCCATCATGAGGTCGAAGACTTCCGGCAATGGCGCGGAGGATCTGGACGGCGGTGGGACTTCCGTCGTCGGGTCCAAGGCGTGTCGCTCCCTTAAGAGCTCCAACTCTTCTCGGAGCGCCTTGTTATGGCGCTCCTTGGCCGCCGCCAAGCCGACGTACTCGCCGGTGCTTGGCGGACGTCCTCTTCGCTCCACCCTCGGTGATCCGCTCCTCTCGGACCATTCAATGTCAATGGACACTTCCGAGACGTCCGAGTCACTGTCCTCTTCGGCCGCGCGGCTGCTTCGCGACACGGGCCGTCGCTTGGGGGCGGGGGCGAGGAAGGTTCCAGCCACCTGCTGGCGTTTCTTCTCCGCCCATTTCCTCCTGGCGAACTTCTCGTTCTCTGTATACGAGATCTCCGAATCGGTAGTACACGGAGTTTGTCCGGCACTACTGCCGCATCCATCCCCCTTATCCGGGATCTTTTCAATGACGTCGCGCGTGCGGCTGAGACGCCCGAACGACGGCGCGGGCGTGTTACATCTCACCACCGGTATTGTGATGGTGGGCATGCCTGTGCTGGTGCTTGGCATGTTGAGCGCCTCATTCTTTGGTGACCTCTCCTGAACCCGTTTCTTCTCTTCTGTTTGGCCGCTTTTAGCGTTGGCGGCCACAACGTTGGGTTTTTGTGTCTTAGAATCTTCCATACTTGTCCCACGAGCATGGTCGGAAATGAAGTCACCCCGGGCAGAGCCGCCATACCCGGGGAAGCCTAGCTACTCGGGGGGATCGGCAGGTGCCCCCGAGGGAACCGTTAGAGACTGCCCAGTTTAACGTCCCGGCAGCCACGCAACTCTCGGCACGGTTGCCTGCACACCTTAGTTTGGGACGACCCCCCGAACCCCAATCGCCCCCTTTTCGATCCTCCGTGCGAGCCTGTCCGGCATGGTAGTACCTGCCAGGGTCCGAAGACCCCGCCGACATAGCCTCGACACATCATCGGACCTACTTCAGGAGCGACCCCCTTTTATGAGGACTCATACCTCAGGCAGGGGATACCGTGGCCGTATTCCGCCCCGCGGCCACACAGCGGATTTTTTATAGAGGTTTACTCCTCGCGGGGCCAGCCGGTTAAGGCAAGCCCCCCCGTTCCTGCGAAACGTGACCACAGGCTTACGGTGTGAGCATAGGCCCCCCACTGGGGACCCGCCGTTCTCCCGTTAGCATAGAGGCCCTCACCCTTGGGAAGCCAATCGCCGAAGCAATTGACTTCCGAAGAGCGTAGAGTGCCTCTATCCCAGCGAACACCACGTGGAGGTGGGAGATCCGACTTGTGCCACCCCGGCACCAGTTCGTCCGCCAACCTAACCTAACCTAACCTTTTTTTTTTTTTTTTTTTTTTACGAGGGGAAATCTTCATAGACACCCCCACTCCCCGGGGGAGGAGCGGGGGTAGTGTGAGATTCCTACTCACTAAAACCCCTCGGTGATGCCCACCCTCTACGGCTTTGACGGGTGATGGGACCCGACGCACAAAACGGCGCCACCACCCGCCAGCCGATTTGCGCCATTGGCGCACAACTCGTGTGGGGGGAGAAGCCCCCCACACCACAAGAATAAAAACCAACCCCCAAATTTCCGAGTCGACGACGTCATCACGCCCGCCGTCGACTCGACCCCGCGGCCGCGTGCAATGGAGTCATGGGCCCCCGCCCATGACCCCTGCGGCCATGACCCACCCCGAGGCAAGTATGTCCGGAAGACCCACCCCAGAGCGATCATTCCCCGAAAAATTTGGAGGGCGGCTAACCGGCGTCGAGGAGGTCGACGCCGCCCCGCAGCTCCACCACTCGCGACTTAACTCTAAACATACACACCCATCCCACGCACACACACATGCATACACATTCACTCGGTCACTCAGTCACACGCGGGCGACGCGGAGAAGCCGCGCCGCCCCACTACACTCAGGAGGGCGCCCGGGAAACCGGGTCCGGATTCCCCGGTCGCCTTCTCCTCCTCAACACCCGACTATCAGGCACCCCAGCGCGACGCTGCCGTTCACGCTCCGCCGCCTCCTTCAGGGACATAACCGTCTCGCTGAAGGAGACGACGGCCTTCCACTCGTTCTCACTATGTAACATTCTCTCAACAAGCACATTCACGCTCACGTTCACACCGACCTCGCACTCCAAATAGTGCCGAGGCCATGCCCACGCTGGGCATTCCTCGACGGTGTGTTCCACCGTATCCGGCCCCACACCGCAATGGTGGCAGCCCGGTGACCGCTCCCTGCCGATCCGGCACAGGTACTGGGCAAAACACCCATGCCCAGTCAGCACCTGTGTGAGCCGGAACGAGAGCCGCCCGTGGCCGCGATCCATCCACTGTTCCAGGTGTGGAAGGATCGCCCCGACAACGCGCTTCTCCGCGGCCCCGCTGGCATAGAGTTCCGCGCGCCAGCGGGAGACAGCAACGCGTCGGGCCTGGAGTCTGACCTCTTCGACGCTGGGCCCTGACAGGATACCCTCTACATCCCCGACCCGACGGAGGGCGCTTCGGTGCCGGTGCACGTCCGCCTCCACCTCCGCCTGGAACTTCCAGGGAATTACACCTGCCAGGACCATCGCCGACTCATACGAGATCGTGCGGTAGCCCATCGCCACCCTGATCGCCAGCCGCCGTTCCACTCTTCGCAGAACACCCTGCGAGTGGCGGCTGACGGCCAGGTCGGCAGCCCAAACTGGGGCGCCGTACAGGGCCATACTCCGCACGACCCCCATATAGAGTCGACGCACCTTCTCGCTCGGACCCCTCAGGTTGGGCAATAGGCGCGCCAACGCGCCCGCAACCCGCTCCAACCTGGGGGCCAACGCGTCGAAGTGGCCATCGAACTTCCAGTGGCTGTCCAGCCGGAGTCCGAGATAGCGCATCTCGGACCCGATCTGGACATCGACCCCGTCTACCCGGATCAGAGATCCGGCCGGAGGCGGGTCCCCACGTGTGTGGCAGAAGGCCATCACCTCGGTTTTGTGGGGAGCCACCTCCAACCCGAGCCCCCGGATCGCGGAAACAACCACCGAGGCCGCCAACTCCGCGAGGCGGCTGGTCCTCTCCCATGTACGCCCCGTTGCCAATATATGGGTATCGTCGGCGAAACAAGTAAGAAACACTCCCGGTGGTAACGAGGCGCACAGAGCGGGGTCGTACCCCACGAGCCACAGGAACGGCCCGACTGCCGATCCCTGGGGCACGCCCCGGTCAACTCCCCACGTGCGCAAAGCGCCCGACCGATCCGTGCAATGAATGGACCTCTCCTGGAGATAGTCCCCGAGTATCCCCATTAACACTGGAGGCACGTTTAGCCTTTGTAGCCCATCCAAAATCACACGGTGGGGCAGGGTGTTGAAGGCGTTCACGATATCCAGAGATATCGCAATCGCCACCCCGCCCCTGGACGTGACCGACTGCGCGATGGCGCGGACCCTGTTGACCGCGTCCACAGTACCTCTACCCTGCCGAAACCCGAACTGGCAGTCGGCCACGTCCGGACCATCTCCAGAGAGGTGCCCCACCAAACGCGCCGCTATAATGCGTTCAAATATCTTCCCCACTACGTCCAAAAGCACGATCGGCCGGTACGCCGAAGGATCCCCATCCCTCTTCCCCTCTTTCTTGAGGAGGACCAGCCGCCCCGATTTCCATATCGATGGAAACTTGCCTACTCGCAGGCAGGCGCTAAAGAGGCTCAACATCCTTTCTCCCAAGAATGGGAGCACCAAGGACCAGACCCGGCCCGGTATGCCGTCAGGACCCGGAGCCGTATTCCGGGCACTAGCCCGCCTGACGGCATCGACGAGCTCCCCCTCGGAGACCCCCATATCGTCGGTCCACTGAAGGTGGGCCGGCGACCCGGAGCGCGTCAAGGGACTATCATCCCGCGGAAACAACGTTTCCACGACGCGCTCCAGTGTCTGGGGATCGAGGCTCTCGGTTATCGGGGGGGCCCACGGTCGTAATTTGCCCATAACTAATTTATATGGGCGCCCCCACCGATCCCGCTCCAGAGAGCCGAGGAACTCGTCCCAGGACCGGTCCTTGGACTCCCGAATTGCCGTGCGGTAGGCAATTACCGCGCCTCTATACTCATCCCAGAGGAGCTGCTCCCGCGCAGGGTCGCGGTTGCGTTTACGTCGGGCGCGCTGATACTGGCGGCGCCTAGGGAGACACGCATCGCGAAGCGAGGCGATCTCCGGCGTCCACCAGTATGCGGCCCGACGCGGGTGAGGAGTGGCCCGGGGCATCGCCACGTCGCAGATGCCCTGCACTGTGTCCCGGAGCCACTCAGCTTCACCCTCGACGTCCGCGACCTCCCTGACCGGAGAAGCCGGCCAGCAAGCCACGCGGGCAGCAGCCTCCAAATAGTCCGTGTCGAGCCTCTTCAGCGCCCACCTGCACGGCGGTGGGCGTCTACTCCGGCGGCACCGGGTGTCGGAGGAGAAATCTAATCTAATATAGAGGTGATCGCTTAATGTTTCTACCTCCTCCGCCACCCGCCAGCTCGCGACGGTACGCGCGACCGCAGGGGAAGCCCACGTGAGATCCACAATGGACTCCCCCTGGGGCCGCACGCACGTGCTCACCTGGCCCCTGTTAACCAACAGGAGGCCGTGTGCCGCCGCCCAATCCAGGGTCGCCTCGCCTCTCGCGTCCGTTCTGGAGGACCCCCATTCGCGCGCATGCGCATTGAAATCCCCCATAATTAGTACGCGCTGGGAGGGGCATTGTGAAGCAATTTGCCCCACCCTCTCCAAAACTTCCTCGAACTCGGCGAGAGGCCAACGAGGCGGTGCGTAAACGCCCACCACCGCTATTTCACCCCACTTAACGGCCACCGCCCCCCGCCCCGCGGCTATTGCGGAACAGGGGGGTGACCCCGGCTTTGCCCTAACCACAATCGCGATAGTCGCGTCGGAGCCCCCCGCATCCGCGAACCAGTTTGGCTGGTCCGGGACACGGTAGGGCTCCGCTACCACCCCCAACGGACAATCCCACTCGGCGAGGGTGTGGAGCAGTACGTCCTGCGCCCCCGCCGAGTGGTTCACATTAGCCTGAATTATGGGGCTCAATGGCCCCATCACGCGGTCCCTTCCCCAGCCACCTCCATGGCTTCCTCTCTCTCTTTCTCCGGATGAGCCGCCTCCTCTACTATCGCCGCGCTTCCGTTCGCTTCCGTCCCCTTCGTCGCGTTCTTGTCGCCCCCCTTCTTCTTTTTGGGGGCGGGCGCACAGTCCGCCGTCCCCAGCCTGTGGGCCGCTGGCCGGCCCAGATCACTGCATAATGGGCAGTTGAGTTTCTCCTTGCAATCTGCGGCCTTGTGTTCCGTGCTGCCGCAGGCAAAACATCGCCCCTTGCGCACCGTGTCACTGTCGCACATTGCTGCCGTGTGCCCTTTTTGTAGGCACCTGAAGCAGTGCTTCGGCCTTGCTGCTAACACTTCCACCCTGGCGGACGACCATCCCACACTAATCCTCTTCGCCGCTTCGGCCTTCCGCGCAACTGTCACTGGGCACTTCACCCAGACAGTGCCCATGGTTGTAGCTGACCTTCGAATGTTGCCAACTTTGATGTCTGCAACTCTTGTCTCCCCCAAGGCGGCCAGTGCTCGCGCCACATCTTCCTGCTCGATAGAGTCGTCCAACCCGATAAGACGAATTTCCGCAGTTTGTATGGGATTGGCGACCTTCACCTCCTTCTCGTCGAAGGCACTCTTCAGCTTTTCAGCCAATTTCTCCGCCTTTCCCTTCGACTGCTCCCCTGGGATTCCGAGGATCAGTCCGCCGGTGGCTGCTTTGCGAATCCGGAACTCCGTGATTTCCATCTTCTTCAGCTCCTCCTTGCTGACGGTCTCCATAGCTTTTTTAATTACTTGGGAGTATGTTTTCTCCGCTCCTGGTACCACCGTCAGTGTGACGGCGGCCGTCCTCTGCGGTCGAGGCACCTTCGGCTTCGTGGCCGCTGCCGGCTTGGGTGGTGCGGCTCCAGCGTTCTTCTTTGCCGTCTTACCGGCGGGCTTTGGCGTTGGCCCATTAGCTGGCTTCCTCATTTCGGCGGCTTGCGCCTTCCTCGCGTCCCGCCGCGCTTTTCTCCCCACCACCGTCGCCCACGTCTCCGCTGCTGGGGCTGGTGGGGGAAGCGGGTTGGCCGGGCCCGCCTCTTGACTAGGGCGCGTCGCGGACTTACGCGCCACCGAAGACCTCCTCGATGGTGGTTTGGCCTGTTTGGCTTGGCCTTCCCTGCCCGCCGCGGCCTGGGCCTTACCGGCCTTTCCTCCTCTGACTTCAGCGGTCAGCTCCTCTACCCTTTGGATGAGGGTGGCTACCACCGTCTCCAGGCCCGCTTCTTGCCTCTTCTCTGTGGCTTTGTCGGTCATCACTGGCCTTTTTTCGACCTTCGTCGGTTCCGCCACTATCTTCTGCTCCTGTGGCTTCCGCTGTGCCTCCGTCGGCTGTTCCCCCATCTCGATTTCAATCGGTGGTGGCGGCGGCGTTGGCGGGCGTACCTCCGGCGTCACCGCATCAGCAACGGTCGGAATAGGCGCTTCTTCACCTACAGCACTTATTTGCCGTCTCTTCGGATCTTCCCTCTCCGAGGAAGACGACGACAGCCGCCTTCTGGTCCCCGCTCTTCTCTTAAGCACTGATGCAGCGGGGCTAGTGATCGCACTGGGTACGAACCCCCTCCGCATCTCCTCGATCTGTTTCTTTAACGCAGCCAGCTCCGCGGCCATCTGTCTGCGTTGCTCCTCTGCTTCACGCAACTGTTTTTTAAGTGCTTCCATCTCAACGTCTCTGTCCCCGCACTGTTCTTCACCGCTCGACGTAGGCCGCTTCGCGAGTTCAGTCGCGTACGCCTCGATGACATTTGTCGCGATCCGCAGACTCCGGACGGATGTCCCCTTCAGGTTCTGCGAATGCGCGGCCACTCTCCTAATCTCATCTGCGCGCTTAAGCATCTCGGCATACAAGTCCACCGACGGCAGCCGACGAGCCTCCCGCGACAATTCCACCACCTCCACTATGGGTTTACTCCCCTTGCTGGGCCCCGGTGGTGGGACAGACGCATCAAACGCCCTGAGCTCCGTGTCGAGCTCCAGCGACCTCCTCTTGGCCTCGTTGAGGCGCTCTTGTGCTTCTGCGAGACGCACATACTCCCCTGTGGTCGGTGGCCTACCCCTCGGCCTTACGGGCAGGGTGGTAGCTGGGGTCCCCAAATCCACCGAGATTACTGATGAATCTGACCCTGAGTCCTCGTCGTCTTCATCTCTCCTACGTCTCGGTGCGGCTCGTGCACTTGATTTTGGGACGACCGTAACCGCGACGCCGTCTCCTATTCGCATCGCCGACCTGTCTCTAGCACCCCTCTCTGTCCGTGTGCCAGCGTCCCTTCCGCGCCTGGTGGATCTCCATTCGGAACCACTGGACTCGCCGCCGGAGTTGCACGGGGTCTTCTCCGCGGCGGTGGGCTTTGGTGTTCCGCCCAAATCTCCAGCCTCCATGCGAGGTAAGGACACACTCCTCACAATTTTAACCGGCGTCTTTAGCACGTCGGTGCACCTCACTACCGGCATATTGGTGGTGACAGCCGTAAACCTCCCCTTGTCCTCCGCCTCTCTCCGCTTCTCCTCGCTCGGCACGTTTTTGTGGCCGTTTTTTGAGCTGTCGGCCACAGCTTGAGTTTTTATTTTTTGAAGACAATCCATATTTCGTCCCACGAGTGGGGTCGGAAGGGAGGTCACCCCGGGCAGAGCCGCCTTACCCGGGGAAGCCGTTGAATACTCGGGGGGGCCGGCAGGTACCCCCGAGGGAACCGTTCGAGACTGCCCTGTTTAACGTCCGGGCAGCCACGCAATTCTCGGCACGGTTGCCTGTACACCTTAATTTCGGACGAACTCGCTCGCCCCCGCCGCCCCCGTTTTCACCCCTCAGCTTGAGCCTTGCCGGCTTGGGAGGCCCTACCAGGGTCCGAAGACCCCGCCGGCATCGCCTCGCGCTTCATCGGGCCTACTTGAAGACGACGGGAGCACCCCTTTTATGCGGACTCATACCGCAAGGCAGGGGATACCGTGGCCGTATTCCGCCCCGCGAACCACACAGCGGATTTTTTATAGAGGTTTACTCCTCGCGAGCCAGCCGGTTAAGGCAAGCTCCCCGTTCCTGCAAAACATGACTACAGGCTTACGGTGTGAGCATAGGCCCCCCACTGGGGACCCGCCGTTCTCCCGTTAGCATAGAGGCCCTTGGCCTTGGGTAGCCAATCACCGAAGCGATCGATTACCGAAGGCGCAGTTCCTCTATCCCAGCGAACACCACGTGGAGGTGGGAGATCCGACTTGTGCCACCCCGGCACCAGTTCGTCCGCCAACCTTTTTTTTTTTTTTTTTTTTTTCGAGGGGAAATCTTCATAGACACCCCCACTCCCCGGGGGAGGAGCGGGGGTAGTGTGAGATTCTTACTCACTAAAACCCCTCGGTGATGCCCACCCTCTACGGCTTTGACGGGTGATGGGACCCGACGCACAAAACGGCGCCACCACCCGCCAGCCGACTTGCGCTATTAGCGCACCTCTCGTGTGGGGGGGAGAAGCCCCCCACACCACAAGAATGAAAACCAACCCCCAATTTCCGAGTCGACGACGTCATCACGCCCGCCGTCGACTCGACCCCGCGGCCGCGTGCAATGGAGTCATGGGCCCCCGCCCATGACCCCTGCGGCCATGACCCACCCCGAGGTAAGCACCTCCGGAAAACCCACCCCAGAGCGGTCATACCCCAAAATACGGAGTGCGGCTAACCGGCGTCGAGGAGGTCGACGCCGCCCCGCAGCTCCACAACCCGCGACTTAATTCTAAACATACACACCCATCACACGCACGCACACATACATACACATTCACTCGGTCACTCATTCACACGCGGGCGACGCGGAGAAGCCGCGCCGCCCCACTACACTCAGGAGGGCGCCCGGGAAACCGGGTCCGGATTCCCCGGTCGCCTTCTCCTCCTTAACACACGACTATCAGGCACCCCAGCGCGACGCTGCCGTTCACGCTCCGCCGCCTCCTTCAGGGACATAACCGTCTCGCTGAAGGAGACGACGGCCTTCCACTCGTTCTCACTATGTAACATTCTCTCAACAAGCACATTCACGCTCACGTTCACACCGACCTCGCACTCCAAATAGTGCCGAGGCCATGCCCACGCTGGGCATTCCTCGACGGTGTGTTCCACCGTATCCGGCCCCACACCACAATGGTGGCAGCCCGGTGACCGCTCCCTGCCGATCCGGCACAGGTACTGGGCAAAACACCCATGCCCAGTCAGCACCTGTGTGAGCCGGAACGAGAGCCGCCCGTGGCCGCGATCCATCCACTGTTCCAGGTGTGGAAGGATCGCCCCGACCGCGCGCTTCTCCGCGGCCCCGCTGGCATAGAGTTCCGCGCGCCAGCGGGAGACAGCAACGCGTCGGGCCTGGAGCCTGACCTCCTCGACGCTGGGCCCTGGCAGGATACCCTCTACATCCCCGACCCGGCGGAGGGCGCTTCTGTGACGGTACACGTCCGCCTCCACCTCCGCCTGGAACTTCCAGGGAATTACACCTGCCAGGACCATCGCCGACTCATACGAGATCGTGCGGTAGCCCATCACCGCCCTGATCGCCAGCCGCCGTTCCACTCTTCGCAGAACACCCTGCGAGTGGCGGCTGACGGCCAGGTCGGCAGCCCAAACTGGGGCGCCGTACAGGGCCATACTCCGCACGACCCCCATATAGAGTCGACGCACCTTCTCGCTCGGACCCCTCAGGTTGGGCAATAGGCGCGCCAACGCGCCCGCAACCCGCTCCAACCTGGGGGCCAACGCGTCGAAGTGGCCATCGAACTTCCAGTGGCTGTCCAGTCGGAGTCCGAGATAGCGCATCTCGGACCCGATCTGGACCTCGACCCCGTCTACCCGGATCAGAGATCCGGCCGGAGGCGGGTCCCCACGTGTGTGGCAGAAGGCCATCACCTCGGTTTTGTGGGGAGCCACCTCCAACCCGAGCCCCCGGATCGCGGAAACAACCACCGAGGCTGCCAACTCCGCGAGGCGGCTGGTCCTCTCCCATGTACGCCCCGTTGCCAATATATGCGTATCGTCAGCAAAACAAGTAATAAACACCCCCGGTGGCAACGGGGCGCACAGAGCGGGGTCGTACCCCACGAGCCACAGGAACGGCCCGACTGCCGATCCCTGGGGCACGCCCCGCTGAACACCCCAAGTCCTCAAAGCGCCCGACCGATCGGTGCAGTGAATGGACCTCTCCCGGAGATAGTCCCCGAGTATCCTTGTTAATAAAGGAGGCACATTAAGCCTCTCTAACCCCTCTAAAATCACTCGGTGGGGCAGGGTGTTGAAGGCGTTCACGATATCCAAAGATATCGCGATCGCCACCCCGCCCCTGGACGTGACCGACTGCGCGATGGTGCGGACTCTGTTGATCGCATCCACCGTACTTCTACCCTGTCGAAAACCGAATTGGCAGTCGGCCACGTCCGGACCATCTCCGGAGAGGTGCCCTACCAAACGTGACGCAATAATGCGCTCAAATATTTTACCTATTACATCTAGCAACACGATCGGCCGGTACGCGGAAGGATCCCCATCCTTCTTTCCCTCTTTCTTCAAGAGGACCAGCCGCCCCGATTTCCAAATCGATGGAAATCTCCCCTCTCGCAGGCAGGCGCTAAAGAGGCTCAACACCCTGTCCCCTAAAAATGGCAGCACCAAGGACCAGACCCGGCCCGGTATGCCGTCAGGACCCGGAGCCGTATTCCGGGCACTTGCCCGCCTGACGGCATCGACGAGCTCCCCCTCGGAGACCCCCATATCGTCGGTCCACTGAAGGTGGGCCGACGACCCAGAGCGCGCCGGGGGATTGTCATCTCCCGGAAAAAGTCGCTCCACGACGCGCTCCAGTGTCTGGGGATCGAGGCTCTCGGTTATCGGGGGGGCCCACGGTCGTAACTTGCCCATAACTAATTTGTATGGGCGCCCCCACCGATCCCGCTCCAGAGAGCCGAGGAACTCGTCCCAGGCCCGATCCTTGGACTCCCGAATTGCCGTGCGATAGGCAATTACCGCGCTCCTATATTCCCCCCATAGGAGCTGCTCCCGCGCAGGGTCGCGGTTGCGTCTACGTCGGGCACGCTGATACTGGCGGCGCCTGGGGAGACACGCATCGCGAAGCGAGGCGATCTCCGGCGTCCACCAGTATGCGGCCCGGCGCGGGTGAGGAGTGGCCCGGGGCATCGCTACACCGCAGATGCCCTGCACCGTGTCCCGGAGCCACTCAGCTTCACCCTCGACGTCCGCGACCTCCCTGACCGGAGAAGCCGGCCAGCAAGCCACGCGGGCAGCAGCCTCCAAATAATCCGTGTCGAGCCTCTTCAGCGCCCACCTGCACGGCGGTGGGCGTCTACTCCGGCGGCACCGGGTGTTGGAGGAGAAATCTACTCTGATGTAAAGGTGGTCGCTTAATGTTTCAACCTCCTCCGCCACCCGCCAGCTCGCGACGGTACGCGCGACCGCAGGGGAAGCCCACGTGAGATCCACAATGGACTCCCCCTGGGGCCGCACGCACGTGCTCACCTGGCCCCTGTTAACCAACAGGAGGCCGTGTGCCGCCGCCCAATCCAGGGTCGCCTCGCCTCTCGCGTCCGTTCTGGAGGACCCCCATTCGCGCGCATGTGCATTAAAATCGCCCATAATGAGTACGCGTTGGGAGGGACATTGCGAGACTATTTGTCCCACCCGCTCCAAAACTTCCTCGAACTCGGCGAGAGGCCAACGAGGCGGTGCGTAAACGCCCACCACCGCTATTTCACCCCACTTAACGGCCACAGCCCCCCGCCCCGCGGCTATTGCGGAACATGGGGGTGACCCCGGTTTTGCCCTAACCACAATCGCGATAGTCGCGTCGGAGCCCACCGCATCCGCGAACCAGTGAGGCTGGTCCGGGACACGGTAGGGCTCCGCTACCACCCCAAGCGGACAATCCCACTCGGCGAGGGTGTGGAGCAGTAGGTCCTGCGCCCCCGCCGAGTGGTTCACATTAGCCTGAATTATGGGGCTCAATGGCCCCATCACGTTGTAGATTGCCCTACCACCTCCATGGCGTCCCCACCCTCTACTTGTAACTGCTTCGATTGAGCCGCGTCCGCTGATTTCGTCGGTGTAACCCCCGAAGCCGCTCCCGTTGTATTCGCGTTATTCCCGCCCTTCTTCTTCTTCTTGGACGGGGCCGGTGCGCAGTCCGCCGTCCCCAGTCTATGCGCCGCGGGTCGTCCGAGATCCGCGCAGAGGGGGCAATTCAGCTTCTGGGTGCATCTCGCAGCAATATGTTCCGTGCTTCCGCAAGCAAAGCACCGGCCCTTCCTGACGACCTCGCTGTCGCACTGTGCCGCCACATGGCCTCTTTGTAGGCACCGGAAGCAGTGCTTTGGCCTGGCCTCCAGTACATCGACCCTCGCGGACGACCATCCAACACAAATCCTCCTAGAGGCTTCGGCCTTCCTGGCCACCGCTACCGGGCACTTGACCCATACGGTCCCCATGGTGGTAGGGGATCTCCTTATATTGCCCACCTTAATTTCGTCCGCTTTCACTGCGCCCAATGCGGCCAGCGCCTCGGCGACGTCCTTGGGCTCGATCGAGTCATCGAGCCCCAGCAGTCGAATTTCGGCCATTTGAACCGGGTTGGCCACCCTGACCTTCGTCTCGTCGAAGGCCGTCTTCAACTTTTCGGCCAGCTTCTCGGCCTTCTTCTTCGACTCATCCCCGGGGATGCCGAGGATGAGTCCGCCTGTTGCCGCTTTTCTTATGCGGAACTCTTTGATCTCGAGCTGTTCCAACTGCTTCCTATCTACAGTTTCCATGGCAGTCTTTATAACCTGTGCATAGGTCGTGTCGCCTCCCGGCATCACCGTCAATGTTACAGCCGCTGCCCTCGGCGGTCTTGGCACTTTGGGTTTGGGCTTACTATTCTTCACGGCCGCGGCCTGCTTGCCAGGTGCGGCTGCCACGCTCTTCCTCGTCGTCCCCCCAGCGGTCTGTGGTGCCGAACCTGTCATTGGCCCCTCCTTTCCGGCAGCTTGTGCCTTCCTCTCATTTCGCCTTGCTTTCCGTCCCACCACCGTTGCCCACGTCTCAGCTGTTGGGGCTGGTGGGGGAGGCGGGTTGGTTGGGCCCGCTCCTTGGCTGGGGCGCGTTACTGGCTTACGCGCCACCGACGACTTTCTTGAGGGTGGCTTGGTTTGCTCCCCCCTTCCAGCCACGGCCTGGGGCTTAACGGCCTTTTCCCCTCGAACCTCAGCGGTCAGTTCTTCCACTCTTCTGATAAGGGTGGCCACCACAATCTCCAGGCCCGCTTCCTGCCTCGTCTCTGTCGGTTTGTCGGCCACCACTGGCTCCTTTCCGACCGTTGTCGGCTCCGCCGCCATCAACGGACCTTGCGGCTCCCGCTGTTCCTCTGTCGATTGCTCCACCATTTCGATCGATGGTGGCGGCGGTGGCGGTTGTTCTTCCGCCGGCTCAGAACTAGCGACCATCGCTGTGGGCGCTTCCGACCCTACGGCGCCTATTTGCCGCCTCTTCGCGTACTCACGCTCCGAGGAAGACGACGACAGACGCCGTCTGGTTCCCGCTCTCCTTATGAGCGGCGGTGTGGGACTGTGGACCGTACTCGGTGTAAGAGACCCCCTCTGCAACTCCCCGATCTGCTTCTTTAGCACAGCTAATTCCACGGACATCTGCTTCCGCTGCTCTTCTGCTTCGCGTAGCTGCCTCCTAAGGGCTTCCATCTCCACGTCTCTGTCTTCGTGCTGGTCCGCGTCGCTCGACGTCGGCCGCTTCGCAAGCTCGGTTGCGTAAGCTTCAATTACATTTGTTGCAATCCGCAGGCTCCGGACGGATGTCCCCTTCAAGTTCTGCGAATGCGCGGCCACTCTCCTGATCTCATCTGCGCGTTTAATCATCTCAGCATACAAATCTATAGACGGCAGCCGACGTGCTTCCCGCGACAAGTCCACCACCTCAACAATGGGTTTACTCCCCTTGCTGGGTCCCGGTGGTGGGACAGACGCATCAAACGCCCTGAGCTCCGTGTCGAGCTCCAGCGACCTCCTCTTAGCCTCGTTGAGGCGCTCTTGTGCTTCTGCGAGACGCACATACTCCCCCGTCGTGGGGGGTCTTCCCCTCCTTTCAATCCGGCCACTGGTCGTCGGCGTCGTATCCACCGATATGACCGACGAGTCGGACCCCGAATCCTCGTCCTCTTCGTCTCTCCGGCGTCTTCGCACGGCTCGTGCTTTGGTCTTGGGGACGACAGTCATCTCAACGCCATCTCCTATCCGCACCGCTGACCTCTCTCTAGCCCCTCTCTCGGCCCGTAGACCGGTTTCCCTCGTGCGCCTGGTGGTTCTCCATTCGGAGCCACTGGACTCGCCGCCGGAGTTGCAAGGGGTCTTCTCCTCGGCTGTGGGCTTGGGTGTTTCGCCCGAGTCTCCGGCCTCCATGCGAGGCAAGGACACGCTCCTTATTATTTTTACGGGCGTCTTTAATATGTCCGTACAGCGCACGATCGGCAGGTTGGTGGCCACCGCCGATTTCCTCTCCTTGTCCTCGACCTCTCTCCTCTTCTCCTCTCTTCCGGTAGGTTGGCCGTTTTTAAAGCTGTCGGCCACAGCTGAGCTTGAATTTGAATTTGAACAATGCATATTTCGTCCCACGAGTGGGGTCGGAAGGGAAGTCGCCCCGGGCAGAGCCGCCTTACCCGGGGAAGCCGTTGAATACTCGGGGGGGCCGGCAGGTACCCCCGAGGGAACCGTTCAAGACCGCCCTGTTTTACGCCTGGGCGGCCACGCAATTCTCGGCACGGTTGCCTGTACACCTTAATTTCAGGCGTCCTCACTCGCCCCCGCCGCCCCCGTTTTCACCCCTCAGCGTAAGCCTTGCCGGCTTGGGAGGCCCTACCAGGGTCCGGAGACCCCGCCGGCATCGCCTCACGCCTCACAGGGACTACTTAAAGACGACGGGAGCACCCCTTTTATGCGGACTCATACCGCAAGGCAGGGGATACCGTGGCCGTATTCCGCCCCGCGAACCACACAGCGGATTTTTTATAGAGGTTTACTCCTCGCGAGCCAGCCGGTTAAGGCAAGCTCCCCGTTCCTGCAAAACATGACTACAGGCTTACGGTGTGAGCATAGGCCCCCCACTGGGGACCCGCCGTTCTCCCGTTAGCATAGAGGCCCTCACCCTTGGGAAGCCAATCGCCGAAGCAATTGACTTCCGAAGAGCGTAGAGTGCCTCTATCCCAGCGAACACCACGTGGAGGTGGGAGATCCGACTTGTGCCACCCCGGCACCAGTTCGTCCGCCAAAATTCGTCCGCCAACCTTTTTTTTTTTTTTTTTTTTTTTTTTTTTTTTTTTTTTTTTTTTTTATTTTTTTTTTTTTTTTTTTTTACGAGGGGAAATCTTCATAGACACCCCCACTCCCCGGGGGAGGAGCGGGGGTAGTGTGAGATTCCTACTCACTAAAACCCCTCGGTGATGCCCACCCTCTACGGCTTTGACGGGTGATGGGACCCGACGCACAAAACGGCGCCACCACCCGCCAGCCGATTTGCGCCATTGGCGCACAACTCGTGTGGGGGGAGAAGCCCCCCACACCACAAGAATAAAAACCAACCCCCAAATTTCCGAGTCGACGACGTCATCACGCCCGCCGTCGACTCGACCCCGCGGCCGCGTGCAATGGAGTCATGGGCCCCCGCCCATGACCCCTGCGGCCATGACCCACCCCGAGGCAAGTATGTCCGGAAGACCCACCCCAGAGCGATCATTCCCCGAAAAATTTGGAGGGCGGCTAACCGGCGTCGAGGAGGTCGACGCCGCCCCGCAGCTCCACCACTCGCGACTTAACTCTAAACATACACACCCATCCCACGCACACACACATGCATACACATTCACTCGGTCACTCAGTCACACGCGGGCGACGCGGAGAAGCCGCGCCGCCCCACTACACTCAGGAGGGCGCCCGGGAAACCGGGTCCGGATTCCCCGGTCGCCTTCTCCTCCTCAACACACGACTGTCAGGCACCCCAGCGCGACGCTGCCGTTCACGCTCCGCCGCCTCCTTCAGGGACATAACCGTCTCACTGAAGGAGACGACGGCCTTCCACTCGTTCTCACTACTCAACATTCTCCCAACAAGCACATTCACGCTAACATTCACACCCACCTCACAGACGAGGTAGTGTCGCGGCCACGCCCAGGCCGGACACTCCTCTACCGTATGTTCTACGGTATCTGGGCCCACCCCACAATGGTGGCAGCCCGGTGACCGCTCCCTGCCGATCCGGCACAGGTACTGGGCAAAACACCCATGCCCAGTCAGCACCTGTGTGAGCCGGAACGAGAGCCGCCCGTGGCCGCGATCCATCCACTGTTCCAGGCGTGGAAGGATCGCCCCGACAGCGCGCTTCTCCGCGGCCCCGCTGGCATAGAGTTCCGCGCGCCAGCGGGAGACAGCAACGCGTCGGGCCTGGAGCCTGACCTCTTCGACGCTGGGCCCTGACAGGATACCCTCTACATCCCCGACCCGACGGAGGGCGCTTCTGTGACGGTACACGTCCGCCTCCACCTCCGCCTGGAACTTCCAGGGAATTACACCTGCCAGGACCATCGCCGACTCATACGAGATCGTGCGGTAGCCCATCGCCACCCTGATCGCCAGCCGCCGTTCCACTCTTCGCAGAACACCCTGCGAGTGGCGGCTGACGGCCAGGTCGGCAGCCCAAACAGGGGCGCCGTACAGGGCCATACTCCGCACGACCCCCATATAGAGCCGACGCACCCTCTCGCTCGGACCCCTCAGGTTGGGCAATAGGCGCGCCAACGCGCCCGCAACCCGCTCCAACCTGGGGGCCAACGCGTCGAAGTGGCCATCGAACTTCCAGTGGCTGTCCAGTCGGAGTCCGAGATAGCGCATCTCGGACCCGATCTGGACCTCGACCCCGTCTACCCGGATCAGAGATCCGGCCGGAGGCGGGTCCCCACGTGTGTGGCAGAAGGCCATCACCTCGGTTTTGTGGGGAGCCACCTCCAACCCGAGCCCCCGGATCGCGGAAACAACCACCGAGGCTGCCAACTCCGCGAGGCGGCTGGTCCTCTCCCATGTACGCCCCGTTGCCAGTATGTGCGTATCGTCAGCAAAACAAGTAATAAACACCCCCGGCGGCAACGGGGCGCACAGAGCGGGGTCGTACCCCACGAGCCACAGGAACGGCCCGACTGCCGATCCCTGGGGCACGCCCCGCTGAACCCCCCAAGTCCTCAAAGCGCCCGACCGATCGGTGCAGTGAATGGACCTCTCGCGGAGATAGTCCCCGAGTATCCTTGTTAACAAAGGAGGCACGTTAAGCCTCTCTAACCCCTCTAAAATCACTCGGTGGGGCAGGGTGTTAAAGGCGTTCACGATATCCAGAGATATCGCGATCGCCACCCCGCCCCTGGACGTGACCGACTGCGCGATGGTGCGGACTCTGTTGATCGCATCCACCGTACTTCTCCCCTGTCGAAAACCGAATTGGCAGTCGGCCACGTCCGGACCATCTCCGGAGAGGTGCCCTACCAAACGTGACGCAATTATACGTTCAAAGACCTTTCCGATGACATCGAGCAACACGATCGGCCGGTACGCAGAAGGATCCCCATCCTTCTTGCCCTCTTTCTTCAAGAGGACCAGCCGCCCCGATTTCCAAATCCTTGGAAATTTTCCCTCTCGCAGGCAGGCGCTAAAGAGGCTCAACACCCTGTCCCCTAAAAATGGCAGCACCAAGGACCAGACCCGGCCCGGTATGCCGTCAGGACCCGGAGCCGTATTCCGGGCACTAGCCCGCCTGACGGCATCGACGAGCTCCCCCTCGGAGACCCCCATATCGTCGGTCCACTGAAGGTGGGCCGACGACCCAGAGCGCGCCGGGGGATTGTCATCTCCCGGAAAAAGTCGCTCCACGACGCGCTCCAGTGTCTGGGGATCGAGGCTCTCGGTTATCGGGGGGGCCCACGGTCGTAACTTGCCCATAACTAATTTGTATGGGCGCCCCCACCGATCCCGCTCCAGAGAGCCGAGGAACTCGTCCCAGGACCGGTCCTTGGACTCCCGAATCGCCGTACGGTAGGCGATCACCGCGCCTCTATACTCATCCCAGAGGTGCTGCTCCCGCGCAGGGTCGCGGTTGCGTCTACGTCGGGCACGCTGATACTGGCGGCGCCTAGGGAGACACGCATCGCGGAGCGAGGCGATCTCCGGCGTCCACCAGTATGCGGCCCGACGCGGGTGAGGAGTGGCCCGGGGCATCGCCACGTCGCAGATTCCCTGCACTGTGTCCCGGAGCCACTCAGCTTCACCCTCGACGTCCGCGACCTCCCTGACCGGAGAAGCCGGCCAGCAAGCCACGCGGGCAGCAGCCTCCAAATAATCCGTGTCGAGCCTCCTCAGCGCCCACCTGCACGGCGGTGGGCGTCTACTCCGGCGGCACCGGGTGTCGGAGGAGAAATCTACTCTAATGTAAAGGTGGTCGCTCAATGTCTCTACTTCCTCCGCCACCCGCCAGCTCGCGACGGTACGCGCGACCGCAGGGGAAGCCCACGTGAGATCCACAATGGACTCCCCCTGGGGCCGCACGCACGTGCTCACCTGGCCCCTGTTAACCAACAGGAGGCCGTATGCCGCCGCCCAATCCAGGGTCGCCTCGCCTCTCGCGTCCGTTCTGGAGGACCCCCATTCGCGCGCATGCGCATTAAAATCCCCCATAATGAGTACGCGTTGGGAGGGACATTGCGAGACTATTTGTCCCACCCTCTCCAAAACTTCCTCGAACTCGGCGAGAGGCCAACGAGGCGGTGCATAGACGCCCACCACCGCTGTTTCACCCCACTTAACGGCCACAGCCCCCCGCCCCGCGGCTATTGCGGAACAGGGGGGTGACCCCGGCTTAGCCCTCACCACTATCGCGATAGTCGCGTCGGAGCCCCCCGCATCCGCGAACCAGTAAGGCTGGTCCGGGACACGGTAGGGCTCCGCTACCACCCCCAACGGACAATCCCACTCGGCGAGGGTGTGGAGCAGTAGGTCCTGCGCCCCCGCCGAGTGGTTCACATTAGCTTGTAATACGGGGCTCAGTGGCCCCATCACGCGACAACCTCCCCAGCCACCTCCATGGCGTCCTCTTGCTGCGGCTCAGGTTGAGCCCTTTCCACGTCCGGGTTCGCGTTGATCGCCCCCGTCGGAGCATTACCGGAAGCTCCCCCCTTTTCTTGTGCGTTGTTACCGCCTCCCTTCTTCTTTTTAGTCGGGGCGGGCGCACAGTCCGCCGTGCCCAACCTGTGCGCCGCCGGCCTGCCCAGGTCCGAGCAAAGCGGGCAATTAAGTTTGGCCGTACACAGCGCTGCAATGTGGTCCGTGGCCCCACATGCAAAACACCGCCCTTTCCTGACGACTTCGCTGTCGCACTGGGCCGCAACGTGTCCTTTTTGTAGACACCGGAAGCAATGCTTCGGCCTCGCCTCCAGCACGTCGACTCTCGCAGATGACCAGCCAATGGTGATTCTTTTAGAGGCTTCGGCCTTCCTGGCCACTGCAACAGGGCATTTCACCCACACAGTCCCCATAGCCCTAGGGGACCTCTTGATGTTTCCAACCTTTACTTCTTCTGGTCCAACTCCTCCCAGTGTGGCCAACGCCTCCGCGACATTGCCGGGCTCAATCGAATCGTCGAGCCCAAGCAGGCGAATTTCTGCCATTTGAACTGGGTTGGCCACCCTGACTTTCGCCTCATCAAAGGCTCCCCTTAATTTGTTGGCCAGTTTTTGTGCCTTTGTCTTCGACTCCTCGCCGGGTATTCCCAGTATCAATCCTCCTGTCGCCGCTTTACGTATACGGAACTCCTTGATCTGTAGCTCTTCCAGCTGCTTCCTATCGACCGTTTCCATGGCCTTTTTGATTACCTGGGCGTATGTTGTGTCGCCTCCAGGCATCACAGTTAGGGTTACGGCGGCTGCCCTCGGCGACCTTGGCAGTTTGGGTTTGCCATTCTTCGCCGCTGCTGCCGGCCTGGCAGATGCTCCTCCCACGTTCTTTCCCGCCGTCTTGCCAGCGGTCTGTTGTGCCGATCCTTTCTTTGGCCCCTCTTTTCCGGCAGCTTGTGCCTTACTCTCTTTTCGCCTTACTTTTCTCCCCACCACCGTCGCCCACGTATCCGCTGTTGGGGCTGGTGCGGGAGGCGGTTTTGCCGGGCCCTCCTCCTGGCTGGAGCGCGTCGCGGACTTACGCGCCACCGAAGATCTTCTCGATGGTGGTTTTGCTTGTTTGGCTTGGCCTTCCCTGCCCGCGGCGAGCTGGGCCTTACCGGCCTTTCCTCCTCTGACTTCCGCGGTCAGCTCCTCTACCCTTTGGATGAGGGTGGCCACCACCGTTTCCAGGCCCGCTTCTGGCATCTTCCTTGTGGGTCCGTCGGCCGCCACTGGCCTCCTTTCGACCATCTTCGGCTCCGCCGCTATAGTCGCCTCCAGTGGCTCCCGCTGCTTCTCCGTCGATTGTTCCCCCATCTCGATTTCAGTCGGGGGTGGCGGCGGCGTTGGTGGGTGTTCCTCCGCCGGCACAGCATCAGAAGCCGTCGGTGTGGGCGCTTCCGCTCCTACGGCGCTTATTTGCCGCCTCTTCGCGTCCTCACGCTCCGAGGAAGACGACGACAGACGCCTTCTAGTTCCCGCCCTCCTTCTGAGCGTCGGTGCCGCGGGACCAAGCGACTCCTTCCGCAACTCCGCGATCTGCTTCTTCAGAGCAGCCAATTCCGCGGCCATCTGTTTCCGCTGCTCCTCAGCTTCGCGCAGCTGCCTCCTGAGGGCCTCCATCACTACGTCTCCGTCCGTGCGCTGGTCCGCCTCACTGGACGTAGGCCGCTTCGCGAGCTCGGTCGCGTACGCCTCGATCACATTCGTCGCTACACGCAGACACCGGACGGATGTCCCCTTCAAGTGCTGCGAATGCGCGGCCACTCTTCTGATCTCATCAGCCCGTTTGAGCATCTCGGCGTAGAGGTCCGCAGACGGCAGGCGACGAGCCTCCCGCGACAACTCCACCACCTCAACTATGGGTTTGCTACCCTTGCTGGGCTCCGGTGGTGGGACGGACGTGTCAAACGCCCTGAGCTCCCTGTCGAGCTCCAGCGACCTCCTCTTGGCCTCGTTGAGGCGCTCTTGCGCCTGCGCCATCCCCACATACTCCCCCGTCGTGGGGGGTCTTCCCCTTCTTTCGACTCGGACCCTGGTGGTGGGCGTCGTATCCACCGAGATGATCGACGAGTCGGAGCCCGAATCCTCTTCTTCATCGTCATTCCTGCTCCTCCTCGCGGATCGCGCCTTAATCTTCGGGACGACAGACACCTCCACGCCGTCTCCGATCCTTACTGCGGACCTCTCCCGCGCACCTCTCTCCAGCCTCCGGGTGATCGCACTGGCACGCCTTGTGGTCCTCCACTCGGACCCAGACGACTCTCCACCCGAGTTGCGGGGAGTATTCTCCGATGTTGGGGGCCCTTGTGTCGTGCCCGCCTCTGCTTCAATCCTAGGCAAGGACACACTTCTTACAATTTTCACCGGTGTCTTCAAAATATCGGTGCAACGCACTACTGGCAGGTTGGTGGTAACCGCCGCGCACTTCTCATTGCCTTTAGCCTCTCCCTTCACAGCTTCTCCTTTTTGGCCGTTTTTAACGCTGTCTGCCACAGCTTGTGTTTTGAGTTTTTGTAGACAATCCATATCGAGTCCCACGAGAGGGGTCGGAAGGGAGGTCACCCCGGGCAGAGCCGCCATACCCGGGGAAGCCGTTGAATACTCGGGGGGGCCGGCAGGTACCCCCGAGGGAACCGTTCGAGACCGCCCTGTTTTACGCCTGGGCGGCCACGCAATTCTCGGCACGGTTGCCTGTACACCTTAATTTCAGGCGTCCTCACTCGCCCCCGCCGCCCCCGTTTTCACCCCTCAGCTTGAGCCTTGCCGGCTTGGGAGGCCCTACCAGGGTCCGGAGACCCCGCCGGCATCGCCTCGCGCTTCATCGGGCCTACTTGAAGACGACGGGAGCACCCCTTTTATGCGGACTCATACCGCAAGGCAGGGGATACCGTGGCCGTATTCCGCCCCGCGAACCACACAGCGGATTTTTTATAGAGGTTTACTCCTCGCGAGCCAGCCGGTTAAGGCAAGCTCCCCGTTCCTGCAAAACATGACTACAGGCTTACGGTGTGAGCATAGGCCCCCCAGTGGGGACCCGCCGTTCTCCCGTTAGCATAGAGGCCCTCACCCTTGGGAAGCCAATCGCCGAAGCAATTGACTTCCGAAGAGCGTAGAGTGCCTCTATCCCAGCGAACACCACGTGGAGGTGGGAGATCCGACTTGTGCCACCCCGGCACCAGTTCGTCCGCCTCGTCCGCCAACCTAACCTAACCTAACCTTTTTTTTTTTTTTTTTTTTTTTTTTTTTTTTTTTTTTTTACGAGGGGAAATCTTCATAGACACCCCCACTCCTCGGGGGAGGAGCGGGGGTAGTGTCAGATTCCTACTGACTAAAACCCCTCGGTGGTTCCCACCCCGTCGGTATGGACGACCGAGGCGATCATCATCTACTTGCAACCTCGGCCGTCCCCGCTGGCGCAGAAGGCGCCTCGCCTCGAAACTATCAGGAATAGTTCCCACCCCTGTGCCTAATGCACCGAGTCGGCCACGTAACCACGCCGCAGCCGACTCGCCCCCGGCCGCTTTCAGTGGGACTCCGAGCCCCCGCTCGAAGCCCCTGCGGCCCTGACAGACACCTGCCATGGATACTGGTTAGGTGTCTGCCAGACAACTCCCCGAACGGCGCAGCCCCGTGGGACTACACCCTCCTGTCCTCCTGTTGCTGAGGACGGCCGCGATTGGGCGTCTTCTGTGCCGGCGTCGGACGTCTCCTTGGTTTGGGAGCGCACCCGCGGGCTCCCAGTCTGTGATCCGCCGGTCGGCCCAAATCGCGGCATAACGGGCACTGGCTCTTCTCAGCACTGCATTCCTTTGCGGTATGGCCTTCCTCTCCGCATCTATAGCACTTGCGCGACCTGTCGTGCTCTTGGTCGCACAATGCGGCAGCGTGCCCCTTGTGTAAACACTTGAAACAGTGCATGGGACGATTGGGCAGCACCACTACCCTCGCCGAGGTCCATCCCACCCTGACTTTGCCGACTTCCTCAATCTTGCGTCCGACTTCGAGGGGACACCTCAGCCAGAGGGTCCCCAGACTCCTGGGCGTCCGCTTGATTTGTCCAACCTGGATATCACCAGGTGGACACTCGCCAATCTCGGCCAAAGCCTTCTGCACGTCTTCGCTTGTAGCTGCGTCGTCCAGCCCGAGGACGCGCATGTCGACTGTCCTAGTGGGCTGGTGGAACTTCACCTCCGAGCCCTCGAACGCCGGCTTAAGCCGACGGAGGAGCTCCTTCACCTTAGCCTGACCACCGGGGCCCGGGACTCCCAGGATCATGCCCCCGGTGGCCGACTTTTTCACCTTAAACTCGGTGATTCCGATCTGCTGGATTTCGGTGGAGGGGACCGTCTCCATCGCTTTCTTCATCGCCTCAGAATAGGTTGTTTTCCCGCCTTTCGGGATGGTTAAAGTCAGGGCAGCCATCTGAGGGACCTTCGGCACTTGCACCTTCTTGGGTGCAGGTCTCTTCTTCTGCGGCTTCTTCTTAGTGGACCGACTAGCCACCGCAGCGGTCGGCGCAGCTTCCCCTGCTGCAGCCGCCGCCTCCTTCCTCTGAGCCTTTTTCGCCCTTCGGCCGACCACGGTTGCCCAGGTCTCCGGGGCTGGGGCTGTCGCCGTCTTCGGCTGCTCATCCCTCCTTGCTCGGGGTGGCGCTGGGGTCACTTCTCTCGGCCCTCTTCGCCCCTGGGAGGGAACCTCCTGGGGTCGGGTGGTCTCCTGACTCTTCCCACGTCGGACCTCCTCGGCAAGGTCTTTCACCGTCGCCGCCAAGGTAGTCACCAGGTTGGTTAAATGTTCCACCTCCTGGCTCCTTGGCGACTCTTCCGCTCTTCGTTCTTCCACAATGGGAAGAACCGGCTCCACCTCTATGAAGGGTTCTGGTGCTGCTGGCAGGGGGTGCGCCTCAGCCTCCGTCGCCCTCCTCTTCAATTGCTCCTCCTCTATCGGGGAAGAGCATTGACTCGCCCTCCTCTTCCGTGGTGGCGTCGGCTCGGGCTCCATCGGACGTGGCGGTGAGGGGGGGCATATAGCCACTGGAGTAACCATTTCCGCAACCTCCCTCCTGAGATTTTCCATCTCTCGCCGCATATCTTCTGTCTCCTTGCGGAGACTGTCTACATCTCTCTGGAGGCGCTCCTTCTCCATTTCGGCCATTGCCAGCGCCTGCCGCAGCTCCGTGATCTGGAGAGCATCGCTTCCCTCCGATTCAGGCCTCTTGCCGAGTTCAACGGCGTACGCCTGTATCGTATTCGCGCATACACGCAAGTCTCTCACGGCGGTTCCCTTTAAGTTCCGGGAAGCCGCCGCAACTCGCCGAACGTTGTCCGCGTTCCTCAGCATCTGTGCTACCAGGTCTGGGCATGGCAGCCTCTTCGCCTCCCTCATTAAGTCGAATAGTTCCGGCAACGGTTTGGAGGCCTTGGACGGCGGTGGGACTTCGGAGGCCGGGTCCAGTGCCTGTCTCTCCCTGAGGAGCTCCAGCTCTTCTCGGAGCGCTTTATTGTGGCGCTCCTTGGCGGCCGCCAAGCCGACGTACTCGCCGGTGCTTGGCGGGCGACCTCTTCGCTCCACTCGTGGTGAGCCACTCCTCTCCGACCAATCCACGTCAATGGATATCTCCGAGATATCGCTATCGCTGTCCTCTTCGACCGCGCGGCTGGTTCGCGATATTGGCCGTCGCTTGGGGGCAGGGGCAACAAAGGTTCCCGCTGCCTGCTGGCGTTTCTTTTCAGCCCACATCCTCCGCGCGAACTTCTCGTTCTCGGTGTACGTCGGCTCCGAATCCGTAGTACACGGAGTTTGTTCAGCGCTGCTACCACAACCATCCCCCTTGTCGGGGATCCTTTCAATAACGTCCCGCGTGCGGCTGAGTCGCCCGAACGACGGCGCGGGCGTGTTGCACCTCACCACCGGTATCGTTATGGTGGGCATGCCTCTGCTAGTGCTCGGCATGTTCAGCGCCTGATTCTTCGTTACTCCCTCTTGAACAGTGCTCTTCTCTGTTGTTTGGCCGCTTTTAGCGTTGGCGGCCACAACGTTGGGTTTTTTATTGTTCAAATCTTCCATACCAGTCCCACGAGTATGGTCGGAAAGAAAGTCACCCCGGGCAGAGCCGCCATACCCGGGGAAGCCTAGCTACTCGGGGGGATCGGCAGGTGCCCCCGAGGGAACCGTTAGAGACTGCCCAGTTTAACGTCCCGGCAGCCATGCAACTCTCGGCACGGTTGCCTGCACACCTTAGTTTGGGACGACCCCCCGAACCCCAATCGCCCCCTTTTCGATCCTCCGTGCGAGCCTGTCCGGCATGGTAGTACCTGCCAGGGTCCGAAGACCCCGCCGACATAGCCTCGACACATCATCGGACCTACTTCAGGAGCGACCCCCTTTTATGAGGACTCATACCTCAGGCAGGGGATACCGTGGCCGTATTCCGCCCCGCGAACCACACAGCGGATTTTTTATAGAGGTTTACTCCTCGCGAGCCAGCCGGTTAAGGCAAGCTCCCCGTTCCTGCAAAACATGACCACAGGCTTACGGTGTGAGCATAGGCCCCCCACTGGGGACCCGCCGTTCTCCCGTTAGCATAGAGGCCCTCACCCTTGGGAAGCCAATCGCCGAAGCAATTGACTTCCGAAGAGCGTAGAGTGCCTCTATCCCAGCGAACACCACGTGGAGGTGGGAGATCCGACTTGTGCCACCCTGGCACCAGTTCGTCCGCCAACCTAACCTTTTTTTTTTTTTTTTTTTTACGAGGGGAAATCTTCGAAAGACGCCCCCACTCCCCGGGGGAGGAGCGGGGGTAGTGTGGGATTCGTACCCACTAAAACCCCTCGGTGGTGACCACCCCGACGGGTAGGTGAGCCACGGGATCCTCCTCCGGCTCCGCGACTCACCCCCGTTATGCGCGAAAGGCGCCCTTCTCGGAGGGGGAGAGAAGCTCCCCCTCAATCAAAACCCACCCCCGTTTTGAGCCGACCACGCCACCACGGTCGTCGTCGGCTCACCCCTCGGCCGCGTGCAATGGTGCCACGGGGTCCCCCGACCCGTGACACCTGCGGCCATGGCGGACCCCGTCAAACGGGGCGTTCGGGACCCCGGACGGAAGTCCGCCAAATCCCGGAAAAATATTGGGACGGAAGCTGTCGCCGGGGAGGACGACAGCCCCGTCACCCCATCTCTCACACACGCACACTATAAATAAATACACAAATAGCAGCACACACCACTCACCCATTACAATATATTTTACCCTATTCACACTCCTCTCATATCCATTCGCACACACACCCATTCATGCTCCACATTCACACAACACATTCACTCGCGCTCATTCTCTCCCACCCATTCAGACGATGCGGTCCGATGGACCGCGGGCGACGCGGGGAGGCCGCGCCGCCCCACTAACCTCAGGAGTCAGGCCGAGCAGCCGGACCCGAAATTCCCGGCCTGCGTCTCCTTCTACTCGCGACCTCCCCGCGCCGCTCCCTCTCTCGCTCCGCCTGCTCTTTGTGAGACATTACTGTCTCACAAAAAGCGGCCACTGCATTCCATGCACATTCACTCTTCAACATACTCTCCACAAGCGCACTCACACTCACGTCCACACCTACCTCGCACTGCAAGAAGTGCCGAGGCCATGCATACGCCGGACACTCGCCCAGCGTATGCTGGGCGGTGTCCGTCACACCCACTCCGCACTCATAGCACCCCGGCGATTGCTCCCTACCGATCCAGCGCCGGTACCAACCGAAGCACCCGTGCCCGGTCAGCACCTGCGTGATCCGGAACGAGAGCCGCCCGTGACCACGATCCATCCACTGTTCGAGGCGTGGAAGGATCGCCCCAACCGCGCGCTTCTCCGCGGCCCCGCTGGCGATGAGCTCCGCGCGCCAGCGGGAGACAGCGTCACGGCGGGCCTGGAGCCTGACCTCTTCGACGCTTGGTTCCGGCGGGCCACCCCGAAGTTCCCCGTCCAGACGGAGGGCGCATCGGTGACGATACACCTCCGCCTCCACCTCCGCCTGGTACTTCCAGGGGATTACACCCGCCAGAACCATCGCCGACTCCCAGGAAATCGTGCGGTACCCCATAACCACCCTGGTCGCCAGCCGCCGTTCCACTCGCCGCAGAACACCCTGCGCGTGACGGCTGGCTCCCAGGTCGGCCGCCCAAACTGGGGCGCCGTACAGGGCCATACTCCGCACGACCCCCATGTAGAGCCGGCGAACCTTCTCACTTGGTCCCCTCAGGTTGGGTAAGAGACGCGCCAACGCGTCCGCAACGCGGCCCAACCTGGGGGCCAGAGCGTCGAAGTGGCCATCGAAGCTCCAGTGGCTGTCCAGTCGGAGCCCGAGATATCTCATCTCGGACCCGATCTGGACCTCGACTCCGTTAACCCGGACCAGAGCCCCGGCCGGAGGTTTCCCCCCACGTGTGTGGCAGAAGGCCATCACCTCCGTTTTGTGGGGGGCCACCTCCAGCCCGAGCCCCCGGATGGCTGAAACAACCACCGAGGCTCCCAACTCGGCGAGACGGCTGGTCCTACTCCAGTCGAGCCCCGTTGCCAAAATGTGCGTATCGTCGGCAAAGCACGTAAGGTGCAGTCCCGGTGGCAACGGGGCCGACAAGACGGGGTCGTACCCCACGATCCACAGGAACGGGCCTAACCCCGATCCCTGAGGTACGCCCCGCCTTACACTCCACGATCTCTCCGCACCGGACCGATCGACACAATGTATTGTCCTCCCCCGGAGATAGTCCCCGATAATTCCCGCTATAACAGGAGGCACTCGGAGCCTCTCCAAACCTTCTTCGATGACTCGGTGGGGCAGGGTGTTAAACGCGTTTACAATATCTAACGATATCCCGATCGCCACCCCACCCCTGGACGTGGCCGACTCCGCAATCCCACGCACCCTTTTTATCGCGTCCACCGTGCTTCTTCCTCGGCGGAAGCCAAACTGACTGTCGGCCACGTCCGGACCATCTCCGGAGAGGTGCGCCACAAGCCTATTGGCAATCACACGCTCAAAGATTTTGCCCACCACATCTAATAGGACGATCGGCCGGTACGACCCCGGTTCCCCGTCGGGCTTTCCCTCTTTCTTTAAAAGGACCAGCCGCCCCGCCTTCCATATCGTCGGGAATTTTCCTTCTCTGAGGCAGGCGCTGAAGAGGCCGGCTAACCTCTCTCCCAAATATGGGAGCACCAAGGCCCAGACCCGGCCCGGTATGCCGTCAGGACCCGGAGCTGTATTCCGGGCACTTGCCCGTCTGACGGCATCGACGAGCTCCCCCTCGGCGACCCCCATATCGTCGGTCCACTGAAGGTGGGCCGGCGACCCGGAGCGCGTCGAGGGACTATCATCCCGCGGAAACAACGTTTCCACGACGCGCCCCAGTGTCTGGGGGTCGAGGCTCTCCGTTATCGGGGGGGCCCACGGTCTCAATTTCCCCATGACTAACTTATAAGGGCGCCCCCACCGATCCCGCTCCAGAGAGCCGAGGAACTCGTCCCAGGACCGGTCCTTGGACTCCCTGATGGCTGTCTGCACAGCGACCACCGCGTCACGGTAGTCGCTCCACAGAACTTGCTCCGCCGCGGGGTCGCGGTTACGCCTCCGCCGGGCACGCAGGCACCGGCGGCGCTTCGGGAGACACGCCTCGCGAAGCGAAGCGATCTCCGGCGTCCACCAATACGCGCCCCGGCGGGGGCGAGGGGTGGCCCGGGGCATCCCCACACTGCAGATGTCCTGCACGGTGTCCCGGAACCACCTAGCCTCACCCTCGACGTCCGCGACCTGTCCGGCCGGAGAAGCCGGCCAGCTAGCCGCGACGGCAGCAGCCACCAACATATCTTTGTCCAGCCGCTTCAGCGCCCACCTCTTCGGTGGTGGGCGTCGGCCACGGCGACACGGGGTGTCGGAGGAGAAGTCGACCCTGATGTAGCGATGATCGCTCAGGGTCTCCACCTCCTCCACCACCCGCCAGCTCGCGACGTCGCGCGCAGCCGCAGGGGAAGCCCACGTGAGATCCACAATGGACTCCCCCTGGGGCCGCACGCACGTGCTCACTGAGCCCCTGTTCAAAAGCAGGAGCTCTCGTGCCGCCGCCCAATCGAGGGCCGCCTCTCCCCTCGCGTCGGTACCCGGGGACCCCCACTGCCTGGCCTTGGCATTGAAGTCCCCGAGCACCAACACGCGTTGGGTGGGACAACGCGACACTACTTGTCCCACCCGATCCAACATCTCCTCAAATTCTGCGAGGGGCCAACGAGGCGGGGCATAAACGCCCACCACCACCAATTCCCCCCACCGAACCGCGACGGCTCCCCTCCCCGCTGCGATTTTGGAGCAAGGCGGGGAGCCGGGTTGCCCACGGTAAACAACGGCGACCGTCGCGTCCCGTCCCTCCCCATCCGCGAACCAATTCGCGGCCTCGGGTACCCGATATGGTTCCGAAATCACCCCCAATCCGCAACCCCACTCGGCGAGGGTATGTAGCAGGAGGTCCTGCGCCCTCGCCGAGTGGTTCACATTGGCTTGGATTACGGGGCTCAGTGGCCCCATCACTGAGCTGCATCTTGCACCACCTCCATGGTGTCCTCTTCCGTATTAGGTGGCTGTTGCTCCTGTTCCTTCTCCGATTCGGGCTGCGCCTGTGTCTTCTTCCTTTTAGGTTCCGGGGCGCAGCCCGCCGCTCCCAACTTGTGCGAGTCGGGTCTGCCCAGGTCGCTGCACAGAGGGCACTTAAGCTTGTTCGTGCAGCTGGCGGCCTTGTGGCCCTCTGCTCCGCAGGCGTAGCAGCGACCCGAGCGGTCCTCCTTCTCCGTGCACTTTCCTGCCGTGTGGCCCTTGTGCAAACAACGGAAGCATCTTAGCGAGCGGGCCTCCAGAATTTCTATCCTCGCAGAGGACCACCCGACCCGCACTCTTCTTGCCGCCTCAATTTTCTTGAGGGCGGTGAGTGGACACCGTGCCCACACCGTCCCCATTCCGCTTGCCACCTTCCTTATTTCGCCCACTTTAATGTCGCTAGCCTCACATCCTCCCAAGGTTGCTAGGGCCTCTGCAACCTCTTTGGGCGTAATCGATTCGTCCAGCCCTACTACTCGCAATTCACCTGTTTTGACCGGGCAGGCCACTCTGACCTGTCCGTCGGTGAACGTCTGTTTCAGCCTTTCAGCCAACTCAGTAGCCTTCCTCTTGCTCTCTTCACCCGGGAGGCCGATGACGATACCCCCTGTTATGGCTTTCCTGACCTTGATGTCGTGGATCCCCATTTCGGTCAGGTTTACCGCCTCTCTGGCCTTTAGTAGCGTCTCAGCGTACGTTACCTTGGCCCCCTGTGTCACAGTCAGGGTAACCGCCGCCATCCTGGGTGGCCGCGGCGCCGTCACCCTCTTCTGGCCCGCGGTGTTCTTCGGCGCCACCTGTGCCGTCCTCTTCGCCGCCTGTTGGCGGCTAGCCCCCGCCTTGGCATTGGGCTGTTCCGCTTTTTTGGCCTCCTTTCTAGCCTTGCGGCCGAGGACCGTGGTCCATGACTCCCCCGATGGTGCGGCGGCTGCCGAGGGAGCAACCGGTGCGACCTTGGTCGCAGCCGCACTCTTGGCGACCTCCGCGAAAGTCTTTGCCCTCCTTGGTGCCGCCCGCGGTTGCGGCTTTGGCTGGGCCTTCTGTTGGGCACTCTTGCTGGTCGCCCTCTCCTTGGTCCTTCCCCGTAGTTCCGCCGACAATTCCTCTACTTTGCGGACTAGGTGTGCAACTACCGCCTCCAATCCGGTTGCAGGGGCGTCACTCTTTTCCGGACCCCGGACTTGGACTGATATCCCCTCTCCGCTCGGTGGCTGCCTTGCTTGTGGGGCCTCTTCCGGCCTCACATCCCGTTGCGGCATCGGGACCGGGTCCACCGTCGTCCCTTCTGCTGCCGGCTGCAATTCCTCCATCTCCATTATCGATGCTGGAGGATCGTCCATTGCCTCCGCCGGGACAATGAGTTCCGGCGGCGGGCTATTTGTTTTCGCCACCATTCTCCTCTTGACGTCCTCCCGTTCCGATTCGGAGGACGACAATACTCTCCGGCGCGTTTTTCTTGCCGGCTCCAACCTTCGTTCAGCCGGAGGTGGCGTCCCGCCGGCCGGTGTCTTCTTCAGGCGCTCCACCTCCAGGCGAAGCGCCGCCAAGTCTTGCGCCATCTTCCTTTGCTCTTCTTGAGCAGCTCTGAGTTGCCTCTTGAGCTGCTCATTTTCTTCGGCCTGAGCCGTGAGCGTGAGCGCCCCTGACGCTCGTGTTCTCGGGGGCTCCGTGGCAGTCTCCTCCGTCCTGTCTTCCCCAACGTCTCGCCGCTTCGCCAGCTCAGTCGTCAATCCTTCTATGTAATTTGTGGATATCCGTAACTGGCGGACGCTCGTCCCTTTTAAATTTGTCGAGCCTCTTGCGACTCGACGGATGAGGTCCGTGTACCTGAGCAGCTCCGCCTGCAGGTCCACCGTCGTCAGGTGCCTCACCTCCCTCATTATGTCTTCCACCTCCGGGATGGGCTTGCTGCCCTTGCTCGGGCCCGGGACCGGCCTGGTCAAATCATAGGCCCCCAGTTCTTTGTGGAGCTCCAGCTCCGCTTTCTTCGCCTCGGCCCATCGCTCCTTGGCCTCGGCCAGGCGTACATATTCGCCGGTAGTTGGTGGCCGGCCCCTTCCACGTGAGCCCCTGCTATCTCCCCTTGACGGCAAGGTCTCCACCGAGATAATGGAGGAATCCGAGTCGGAATCCCCGTCCTCGTTTATCACCCGCCTCCTCGGAATGGGTCGCGCGGCCGGTATTGGCGGATCCTCTCCACGGTCCGACCTCGGTGTGTCGCCTCCTGATGCACCGGCATCCGACGACGCCTTACATAGGCGCAATGAGCGCCTCGTCGCTCGCCACTCCGTCTCCGATCCGGAGTCCACATCTCTCGCTGCTCCGTGCATCTCTGAGCCGGTTGTCATGCTCAAATCCGTGGTACTGGCCGTCCTGGGCGGTGCCAGTATGTCGATGCACCTCACCACCGGTAGGGACACACCGGTGGTACCTTCCTTCCCGGTGTTCCGGGACATCTCCTCTTTCTTCTCCTCTTTTGTTTGGATGGGTTTTGAGCTGCCCCCCGCAGCTGTAGTAGAAAAATCGAAACACTCCATAACTGTTCCCACGAGCGTGGTCGGAAGGGAAGTCGCCCCGGGCAGAGCCGCCATACCCGGGGAAGCCGTTGAATACTCGGGGGGGCCGGCAGGTACCCCCGAGGGAACCGTTCGAGACCGCCCTGTTTTACGCCTGGGCGGCCACGCAATTCTCGGCACGGTTGCCTGTACACCTTAATTTCAGGCGTCCTCACTCGCCCCCGCCGCCCCCGTTTTCACCCCTCAGCTTGAGCCTTGCCGGCTTGGGAGGCCCTACCAGGGTCCGAAGACCCCGCCGGCATCGCCTCGCGCTTCATCGGGCCTACTTGAAGACGACGGGAGCACCCCTTTTATGCGGACTCATACCGCAAGGCAGGGGATACCGTGGCCGTATTCCGCCCCGCGAACCACACAGCGGATTTTTTATAGAGGTTTACTCCTCGCGAGCCAGCCGGTTAAGGCAAGCTCCCCGTTCCTGCAAAACATGACTACAGGCTTACGGTGTGAGCATAGGCCCCCCACTGGGGACCCGCCGTTCTCCCGTTAGCATAGAGGCCCTCGGCCTTGGGTAGCCAATCACCGAAGCGATCGACTACCGAAGGCGCAGTTCCTCTATCCCAGCGAACACCACGTGGAGGTGGGAGATCCGACTTGTGCCACCCCGGCACCAGTTCGTCCGCCCGCCAACCTAACCTAACCTAACCTAACCTAACCTAACCTAACCTAACCTAACCTAACCTAACCTAACCTAACCTAACCTAACCTTTTTTTTTTTTTTTTTTTTTTTTTTTTTTTTTTTTTTTTTTTTTTTTTTTTTTTTTTTTTTTTTTTGAGTCAGGAAACCTTGCATAGGTTTCCCCGATCCCTCGGGGAAGGACCAGGGAATATGCCGGATTCTTACCGGCTAAAACCTGACTATGGAGCCTTCATCGCGAGTTGATCGGGTGAAGGGACCGAAACGCACACCCTCCACCCGTCCCCGCTACGTGCCATACTGCACCCTTCTTCTGAGCGGAGGTTAAGCCTCCTCTCCATGTGTAGCGGGGATGCTCCCCAGAAGTTACTCCCGAGAACACCCCACCCATCGCCCATTTTGAGCCGTTGACACCTCCATGTTTGCCAACGTCTCACCCCTCGGCCGCGTGCAATGAGCCTTGGAAACCCCGTCCAAGGCCAGTGCGGCCGTGCGACCCCCGCGATGGAGACCGGCTCTCCCGAATGGGGTCGCAATCCCACGCGATCAGCGCACGTGCGCCACTACGTCCTAGCTACGGGAAAAGGTGACTCCCCGGGGAGTCACGGGCGACGCGGTGAAGCCGCGCCGCCCCTTACCGTCAGCTATCTCCGGCTGGCCCGCGCGGAGCCGGTGTTACCGCGCGCGCCCTGCGTCCACCCACTCTTCCGGAACGAACCGCCCTCGCGATCCGCCGAGCCCCTTGGCGTTCCCTAACGCGTTCCGCCGCCTCCTTCTTTGAGACAACCGTCTCGCAGAATTTGACGACGGCCTCCCACTTGTTGGCCGAGTCTAACATGGCCCGGACGACCCCTCCCGGGGAGAGATCACTTCCCACCTCGCACTGGAGGAAGTGTCTCTCCCACGCGAACGCGGGACACTCGCTCAGCGTGTGCTGAGCGGTGTCCGGTCCCTCCCCGCACTGATAGCATTGCGGCGATGATTCCCTACCCATCCGACACAAGTACTCGGCAAAACAACCATGCCCGGACAGCACCTGTGTGGTCCGGAACGTGAGCGCTCCGTGCCCACGATCCATCCACTTCTCCAACAGCGGAAGAATCGCCCCGACCGCTCGCTTACCTACGGCGCCAGTGCGCAGGAGCTCGAGCCTCCATTGCCAAATAGCGTCACGGCGGGCCTGGAGCCGGGCCTCCTCAATGCTCGGGTCTGGCAGGTCCCCCCCATTAGTATCGGACGCGTTACGACCGCGCAGACGGCGCCTGAGGTCGTAAATCCCCTCTTCGATTTGCGCTTGGTAGCGCCACGGCAAAACACCCGCCAAGACCATCGACGTCTCATAAGAGATCGTGCGGTAGCCCATCACAACCCTGATGGCCAGCCTCCGCTCGACCCTCCGCAGGACGACCAGTGAGTTCCCGCTGGCCATCAGGTCGGCAGCCCAAACTGGGGCGCCGTACAGGGCCATGCTCCGCACGACCCCCATGTAGAGCCTTCTCACGCTCTCGCTAGGACCCCTCAGGTTGGGTAAAAGACGCGCCAACGCGTCCGCTGTACGGCCCAACCTGGGGGCCAGAGCATTGAAATGGCCCTCGAAACTCCAGTGGGAGTCCAGCAGGAGGCCGAGATACCGCATCTCGGTCCCTATACGGACCTCCACTCCGTCTACCCGGACCACGGCTCCTTCCGGAGGCTTATCCCCACGGGGGTGGCAGAAGGCCATCGCCTCCGTCTTCCGGGGAGCCACCTCCAGTCCGAGCCGTCGGATGGCCGAGACAACCGCCGCAATTCCTACTTCTAAATTCCGGCTGGTCCTCCCCCAGTCGCGACCCACTGCCAGAATGTGGGTATCGTCCGCGAAGCAAGTCCCGAAAACGCCGTCTGGCAACGGAACCGTGAGCGCCGCGTTATATCCCACGAGCCACAGGTCCGGCCCCAGCGCCGCACCCTGTGGCACCCCGCGCTCGACTGTCCAAACGCGCGTTACCCCTTCTCGGTCTACGCATTCTACAGTCCTGCCCCGGAGATAGTCGGAGACTATGTCCCGGAGCTCCCCAGGAACGCAGTGTATAACTAGCCCCTCCTCTATCGCCCAGTAGGGAAGCGAGTTAAACGCATTCACGATGTCCAGCGATACGGCTATCGCCAGACCTCCCCGTGAGGTCGCGGCCTCCGCGATCGCCCGGACTCGCCTCACCGCGTCGACCGTACTGCGTTCCTTCCTGAACCCGAACTGGCACGGTGCCAGGTCCGGGCCCACCCCGGATAGATGGGCCACCAACCTCTCCGCGATAACTCTTTCGAAGAGTTTCCCTATCTCGTCGAGGAGAACGATAGGCCTGTAGGACGACGGTTCATCCTCGGGCCTTCCCGCCTTACGCAGGAGGACCAGCCTTCCCCGTTTCCAAATTCCCGGGAACGTTCCCTCCCTGAGACACGCGGTGAAAAGTCGCGCCACCCTTTGACCGAGGTGCGGGAGCACCAAGGACAACACCCTGCTAGGTACGCCGTCAGGACCCGGAGCGGTACTCCGAGCCTTCACCCGTCTGACGGCGCGGACGAGATCCTCGACGGTTACCTCCACACCGTCGCTCCGCGGAAGGCGAAGCAACGGCCCGGTTCGCGTCGGATGTTCCTCGCGGGGGAACAGTGCCTCAACGACGCTCCCCAGGAATTGAGGATCAAGGGTCTCTGCCACCGGAGGGGCCCACGGACGAAGCTTCTCCATCACAAGCTTGTACGGCCGCCCCCAGCGATCGCGCTCCAGAGACCCAAGGAACTCGTCCCAGGCACGGTCCTTGGACTCTTTGATGGCCAGCTGCAATGCCATCACGCCCTCACGATACACTCCCCAGAGGTCTTGCTCCCTCTCGGGATCGCGGTTCCGTCTGCGTCGGGCGCGCTGATACCGGCGACGCAATGGCACACACGCTTTGCGAAGCTCCGCGATGTGCGGCGTCCACCAGTATGCCGCCCGACGTGGTCGAGGGGTGGCCCGGGGCATCGAGACATTACAAATGTCGTGCAATGTGTCCCGAAGCCACTCCGCCTCGCCCTGGACGTCCGCAATCGTCTGGTCCGGAGAAGCCGGCCAGCAAGCCGCGAGGGCAGCAGCCTCCGCTAAATCGCGGTCGAGTGCTCTTAACGCCCACCGACGGGGGCCCGAGCGCCCACCACCGCGGCGCCGGGTATCGGAGGAAATGTCGACGCGGACGTAGCGATGATCGCTCAGCGTCTCCACTCCCTCTTCCACCCGCCAGCTCGCAACGAGTCGCGCGGCCACAGGGGAGGCCCAGGTCAAATCTACGACCGACTCACCCTGAGGCCGCACGCAAGTGCTCACCGAACCCCTGTTTTGCAACAGGAGCCCATGCGCCGCGGCCCAAACAAGGACCGCCTCGCCCCTTGGATCAGTCGTCGAGCTACCCCACTCTACCGCGTGCGCGTTGAAATCCCCGAGGATCAATACGCCCCGCGATGGGCATGCTGAAACGATCGAACCCACCCTGTCGAGAAATTCCTCGAACTGCTCCAAGGGCCAACGAGGCGGGGCATAGACGCCCACGACCGCCGTATCCCCCCATCGAACCAGTACTGCACCGCGACCGGCCGCCGACGCGGTGCACGTCGGGAAACCCTGGCGATTCCGCGCCACTATCGCGACCAAACCCTCCGCATCCCCAAACCAATCGTTCCTATCGGCGGGAATCCGGTACGGGTCTACAACTACCCCTATCGACGCCTGCCACTCGTCGAGGGTGTGGATCAGGAGATCCTGTGCCCTCGCCGAGTGGTTTACGTTGGCTAGTATGAAGGGGCTCGACGGCCCCATTACTTACCGGTGACGTCGTCCGCTGCCTCCACAGCGCTGTCCTCTTCCGGCGTTGGTGTTGCCTCCATCTCTTCGGCGGGTCCCTCGGGTTGTGGTCCCTCGCTGGTTGCTGGCTCTTCAGCAGCCATCTTCTTCACCGCAGGTGTTGGAGTGGATGCCTCTTCCTCGCTGTTGGGGGCTGGCTCCTTCCTCTTCCTGCTGGTGACCTCGGCGTCTTCTTTCTTCGCAGGTTCTGCCCGCGATTCCTTCTTCTTCTCCGTTGCCTTTGTGGGGGCCACGGAGATCTGGGAGCAATCCTTTGCCCCCAGACTGTGCTCGGCTGGGCGTCCGAGGCTGGCGCAGAGCGGACATCTTCGCTTGTTCACGCACTCGGCGGCGATATGTCCCGTGCCGCCGCACGCGTAACATAGACCGGACCGGTCCGGCCCGCCGCACTTCTGCCGGGTGTGTCCGGTTTGCAGGCACCGAAAACAGTGCTGCGGGCGCGGCTCAAGTACGTGCACCTTCGCCTGCGCCCAACCGACGCGCACTTTCCCGGCATCCCGGACCTTTTTTACGGCGGTCAGTGGGCAGCGCACCCAAGCTGACCCGAGTCCCGCCACTGTCTGACGCACTTTCCCGACGCGCACCTCACTCGCGTCGATCTGCGCCAGCTCCGCAACCGCGCGCGCGATTGTCTCCTCGGTCGCGGAGTCGTCCAGCCTGAGCAGCCGGAATTCGGCCATCTTCACCGGCCTCGCGACTCGTACGTCTGAGCCCGCGAAGACCGGCTTCAGCTCTTCGACAAGGGCCTGGGCCTTCTTCGCGGCCTCTTGTCCCGGGATACCCAACAGGATCCCTCCCGTCTTCGTTCGGCTCAACTTGAATTGTTTGATGCCGAGTGCTTCCGGCTTAACCGCCTGAATGGCCTTCGTCAAGGTCTCCTTATATGTCGTCTTCCCATTGGGAGCGACCGTGAGGGTGACCGCCGCTGTTCGCGGTCCTTTCGGCATTTTGACTCTTTGAGTCGCCTGTCCCTGCACCTTGACGGGCTTCTTATTCGCCTGAGCGCTGACCGCTGGCTTCTCCGCCTTCTTTGCGGCGCGCTTTTCTTTACGGCCCACCACTTTAGCCCACGTCTCCTGCGCGGCTGTGGTGGGCTGAGGCCTCTGGGAGGGATCCGCGCCCCTTGCTGCAATCCTCTCCTCTTCGCGGCTCTTCGTCGCCGTCTTCGTGTCGTCGTTGCGCACCCGCGCTGCTGGGGCCTTCTTCGCTCCAATTCGGAGCTCTTCGGCCAAGGACTCGAATCTCTTGTCGAGCTCCTTGGTCACTTCCTGGGCGACCGCTCTGATAAGGTCCCTGATTCCCATTCCCTGTAATGGGAGCTCAGGTACCGCGGGCTCGGTCGCCTGAGGGTGTGGCGGGCTCTCGTAGCCAATCGCCATCTCCTCTTCTTCACGCCCGCACGCGTCTTCGCCTCCTGCGTGTGTGGCCGGCGCCAAGATCTTCACAGGGCTATCCACCCTTGGCCTCCTGGCATCTTCTACTTCTGACGATGAGGAGATCATCCTGGTCCTCTTTCTCCTCATCGACAGGCCGATCGGTGTGTCCCCGGCTCCGCTGGGGACTGTGCTCCTCGGTGTGGGGCTACGCCTCGACTCCGCCTGTGCCTCTTCGAGCCGTCGCTGAAGGGCTGCGGTCCTCTCCTTTTCGGCTTGGAGAGCCGCTCGGAGCTCACGAGCTTCCTCTTCTGGAGCATTGGGGGAGGTCTCGTGCCTCCTCCCCAATTCCGTGGCGTACGCTTCCGCCGTGTTCGCGCATTCCCGTAATTTGCGCACGTACGTCCCCTTCAGGTTGGTCGATCTTCCAGCGACCATCCTGATATCCTCGGCGAGGACCAGGACCTGCGCAACCAGGTCACAGGAGGGTAGGTTTCTTGCCTCGTTGGCAACCTCCCTCACCTCGCGCAGGGGCAAACTCCCCTTGCTGGGTCTGGCTGCCTCGCGTATCGCCAGACCCTCCTCCTCAAGGGCCAGCTGCCGCAGTGCAGCTGCTTTCCGCTCGGCCACCGCTGCCTCCTCGGCCTGTAAAGCGATGGCCCTCTGCTTCTCGCGATTCAGTCGCGCGAGAGCATCCGCGGCCCTTTTCTCCGCCGTATCCCCGGAGCTTACACCGGCCTTCCTGCCTTTGGTGCTGGATACAGCAGGCCTTCCTCTCTTCCGGAGGGAGATCTGGGACGCAGGGACTCCCTCGGTGGACACCGTCGAGGCCGACGAGTCCGACTCCGCGCCCTGGCCCTTGAGTCCTCTTCGTGGTCTTCTCCTCGGTGGGACCTTGGTCCATCCGTCCACGCTCGGCGACCCTCGGCCCGACTCCCGATCCGACGCGGCGTGCAGCGACTCGGCGCTGCTGATCACCACCAGCGTCGGGCACTGTCCACCGATGGCGCCTGGGTCGACCGACGGCCTTGCCCTCGGCGCCAGTCCGGAAGCGCCTGCCCGCGTGACAATCGACGCATAAGTCGTCGCGGGCCCCGCCACGGCACTCACTCGCAGAGTGTCACTCGGGTTAACACTCGCACCGGCGAACCGGAAGACGCTCGGCGCGGCACTCACCGATGTGCTCGGCACGCCCATTCGCGTCACGCCCGACACCCCAGTAACCGCACTTGGGGTGAAAACATACGGCACTCCCGCAGTGTCCGTTCGCGCGACTGTAACGACCTGCGCTACCGCACTCGCGCAGGTAACGTTCGCGGCACTGGGCGCCATCCCCGTGATGGCACCCCCCGACGGCCTCGGCCCGACGCCCAAGGCAAAACGCGGCGCGAATCCCGGCGCGAATCCCGGCGCGAAGTGCTGCCCCGACGATGCAGCCGCAGACCCGGCGACGAAAGGCGCTGTCTCCCCGAATGAGACAGCACGCACCACGGATGTCGGGGCGACAGACGGTACTGTCGTCGCGACCCACGATGTCGGAATCTGCCCGACTCCTGTTTGCGGCCCGGCCACCGCCCCGAACACAACCGGCGTCTCACCGCACGAGACGGAACGCGTGGCGGGTGCAAGTCCCGACGAAGGCGCAGCGGTCGTGAATACCTCAGTGAGTTCCCGACGCGCGCCACCCGCCGCAGTACACGGCACCGATCTTCTTTTTGCCAGGGCCCTCTTCGGGGACCCGGCGACGCTGGCTGGAGCGGCGACCCTCCTAGCCTGCGCCTCCTCCATCTTCTCGAGCGTCACTCTCACCTTGTGGGTGACGCTCTTGTCTTCCAGGATGACCGGCTTTGCCTTCCTGGTCACCTCTGGACTCTTCTTCCGGGTTTCCGTCGCCGTCCTCACCGATCTTCGCAGGGAGGAACCCATCTCCGCTGCAGATCCGCTCTCTTCCTCCTTCGCCAACTCTTCAGAATTTGGTTTTTCTTGTGCCATAGTAAGAGGATGCATTTCTTCGGGTTCGGCCATCATGGCACCCGCACCGCGGTGCGGGATCTTCCCCCGGTCTGAAACAACCCTAGATAAGCGATGCCAAAGCCGATAAGCGGTTTGTCGGACGGTCGATCCTATTGGCATCGAGTGACTCTAATTAAAACGTTACGGGATAGGCCCGCGCCATGAGAGATGTTAAAGGTTTTACGTCACCCCTATCGAGTGAGCGACGCCGGATCCGAACCGACGCCTAACTCAAACCTCAGGCTAGACGTGTCAGGTCTTTGTATCCCTCCCTGACTTCGGGTATGGGGAACCAGCGACCAACCTGGATCCCCCATTCCCCCGCCCGAACACTGCCACTTCAACTCTCGGATTGGCTCCAGCCATCTACATGCGCCTCCTTCCCCCGACATGCTGGGTCAGGGCCTCTTTGCCTATCATGTAGGACTTACGGTTTGGCCATCTTAACCAGCAGCGGTCGATATCCGTCGACACACATAGACCCGGTCGGGAGGCTACTACTCCTCCCTTGGCTAGTCTCGCGGGAAATATCCATGACAGGTCGACCAAGGCTCAATCATACAGTGTTCAACACTAACGTAGTCCCTCGTTCTCGGCCCGAGCCCGCCCGACATGGTTGTACCTGCCGAAGTCCGAAGACTTCGTCGGTATGGCCTCGCGCGTCATCGAACAAGTTCTTACGCCAGTGCGACACTCCCGTTCACACACACATTCATTCATACTTCGCCGTTCTCCCGTTAGCACAGAGGCACCCACCCTTGGGTAGCACCGAAGTACTACCGAAGGGCATAGAGTGCCTCCGTCCCAGCAGACACCACGTGGAGGTGGGAGATCCGACTTGTGCCCCCCCGGCACCAGTTCGTCCGCCAACCTAACCTAACCTAACCTAACCTAACCTAACCTAACCTAACCTAACCTAACCTAACCTAACCTAACCTAACCTAACCTAACCTAACCTAACCTAACCTAACCTAACCTAACCTAACCTAACCTAACCTAACCTAACCTAACCTAACCTAACCTAACCTAACCTAACCTAACCTAACCTAACCTAACCTAACCTAACCTAACCTAACCTAACCTAACCTAACCTAACCTAACCTAACCTAACCTAACCTAACCTAACCTAACCTAACCTAACCTAACCTAACCTAACCTAACCTAACCTAACCTAACCTAACCTAACCTAACCTAACCTAACCTAACCTAACCTAACCTAACCTAACCTAACCTAACCTAACCTAACCTAACCTAACCTAACCTAACCTAACCTAACCTAACCTAACCTAACCTAACCTAACCTAACCTAACCTAACTCATATTATTAACCATATTATGCAGATATGATCGATAGAACTACAATTAGTATACTCATTACTCTTATTATTATGAGCCTAACTCATATTATTAGCAATATTATGCTTATATGAACGATACAACTACAATTAGTGTACTCATTACTCTTATTATTATCAGCCTAACTCATATTATTAGCCATATTATGCTTATATGATCGATAGAACGAGAATTACTATATTCATTTCTCTTATTATTATCAATCTAACTCAAATTATTAACCATATTATGCAGATATGATCGATAGGACGACAATTACTATACTTATTACTCTTATTATTATCAATCTAACTCATATTATTAACCATATTATGCGGATATGATCGATAGCACGACATTTACTACACTTATTACTCTTATTATTATCGATCTAACTCTTATTATTAGCTATATTATGCCCATATGATCGACAGAACGACAATTACTATACTTATTACACTCACTGTTATCAATCTAACTCATAGTATTAACCATATTATGCTAATATGATCGACAGAACGACAATTACTATACTTATTACACTCACTGTTATCAATCTAACTCATAGTATTAACCATATTATGCTAATATGATCGATAGAACGACAATTACTATACTTATTACACTCACTACTATCAATCTAACTCATATTATTAACCATATTATGCGGATATGATCGATAGCACGACATTTACTACACTTATTACTCTTATTATTATCGATCTAACTCTTATTATTAGCTATATTATGCCCATATGATCGACAGAACGACAATTACTATACTTATTACACTCACTGTTATCAATCTAACTCATATTATTAACCATATTATGCAAATATGATCGATAGAACGACAATTACTATACTCATTACTCTTATTATTATCAGCCTAACTCATATTATTAACCATATTATGCAGATATGATCGATAGAACTACAATTAGTATACTCATTACTCTTATTATTATGAGCCTAACTCATATTATTAGCAATATTATGCTTATATGAACGATACAACTACAATTAGTGTACTCATTACTCTTATTATTATCAGCCTAACTCATATTATTAGCCATATTATGCTTATATGATCGATAGAACGAGAATTACTATATTCATTTCTCTTATTATTATCAATCTAACTCAAATTATTAACCATATTACGCAGATATGATCGATAGGACGACAATTACTATACTTATTACTCTTATTATTATCAATCTAACTCATATTATTAACCATATTATGCGGATATGATCGATAGCACGACATTTACTACACTTATTACTCTTATTATTATCAATCTAACTCATATCATTAGCCATATTATGCCTATACGATCGATAGAACGACAATTACTAAACTGATTATTCTTATTTTTATCAATCTAACTCGAATTATTAACCATATTATGCAGATATGATCGATAGGACGACAAATACTATACTTATTACTCTTACTATTATCAACCTAACTCATATTATTAGCCATATTATGCTTATATGATCGATAGAACGACAATTACTATACTGATTGCACTCAATGTTATCAAACTAACTCATATTATTAACCATATTATGCTTAAATGATCGATAGAACCACAATTACTATACTTATTACTCTTACTATTATCAACCTAACTCATATTATTAGCCATATTATGCTTATGTGATCGACAGAACGACAATTATTATACTTATTACACTCACTGTTATAAATCTAACTTATATTATTAACGATATTATGCAAACATGATCGATAGAACGACAATTACTATACTCATTACTCTTATTATTATCAGCCTAACTCATATTATTAGCCATATTATGCTTATATGATCGGTAGAACGATAATTACTATACCTATTACTCTTATTATTATCAATCTGACTCATATCATCAGCCATATTATGCTTATATGATCGATCGAACGACAATGACTATACTCACTACTCTTATTATTATCAATCTAACTCATATTATTAGCTTTATTATGCCTATACGATCGATAGAACGACAATTACTAAACTGATTATTCTTATTTTTAACAATCTAACTCGAATTATTAACCATATTATGCAGATATGATCGATAGGACGACAAATACTATACTTATTACTCTTATTATTATCAATCTAACTCATATTATTAGCCATATTATGCTTATATGATCGATAGAACGACAATTACTATACTTATTACTCTTATTTTTATCAATCTAACTCAAATTATTAACCATATTATGCAGATATGATCGATAGGACGACAATTACTATACTTATTGCTCTTATTATTATCAATCTAACTCATATTATTAACCATATTATGCGGATATGATCGATAGAACGACAATTACTATACTTATTACTCTTACTGCTATCATCCTAACTCATATTCTTAGCCATATTATGCTTATATGATCGATAGAACGACAATTACTATACTTATTACTCTTATTTTTATCAATCTAACTCAAATTATTAACCATATTATGCGGATATGATCGATAGCACGATACATACTATACTCATTACTCTTATTATTATCAATCTAACTCATATTATTAACCATATTATGCAGATATGATCGATAGAACTACAATTAGTATACTCATTACTCTTATTATAATCAATCTAACTCATATTATTAGCTATATGATGCTTATATTATCGATAGAACGACAATTACTATACTTATTATTCTTATTATTATCAACCTAACTCATACTATTAGCCATACTATGCTTATATGATCGACAGAACGACAATTATTATACTTATTACACTCACTGTTATCAATCTAACTCATATTATTAACCATATTATGCTAATATGATCGATAGAACGACAATTACTATACTCATTACCCTTATTATTATGAGCCTAACTCATATTATTAGCATTATTATGCTTATATGAACGATACAACTACAATTAGTGTACTCATTACTCTTATTATTATCAGCCTAACTCATATTATTAGCCATATTATGCTTATATGATCGATAGAACGAGAATTACTATATTCATTTCTCTTATTATTATCAATCTAACTCAAATTATTAACCATATTATGCAGATATGATCGATAGGACGACAATTACTATACTTATTACTCTTATTATTATCAATCTAACTCATATTATTAACCATATTATGCGGATATGATCGATAGCACGACATTTACTACACTTATTACTCTTATTATTATCAATCTAACTCATATTATTAGCTATATTATGCTTATATGATCGACAGAACGACAATTACTATACTTATTACACTCACTGGTATCAATCTAACTCATAGTATTAACCATATTATGCTAATATGATCGATAGAACGACAATTACTATACTCATTACACTCACTACTATCAATCTAACTCATATTATTAACCATATTATGCGGATATGATCGATAGCACGACATTTACTACACTTATTACTCTTATTATTATCGATCTAACTCTTATTATTAGCTATATTATGCCCATATGATCGACAGAACGACAATTACTATACTTATTACACTCACTGTTATCAATCTAACTCATATTATTAACCATATTATGCAAATATGATCGATAGAACGACAATTACTATACTTATTACTCTTATTTTTATCAATCTAACTCAAATTATTAACCATATTATGCGGATATGATCGATAGCACGACACATACTATACTCATTACTCTTATTATTATCAATCTAACTCATATTATTAACCATATTATGCAGATATGATCGATAGAACTACAATTAGTATACTCATTACTCTTATTATTATCAATCTAACTCATATTATTAGCTATATGATGCTTATATGATCGATAGAACGACAATTACTATACTTATTATTCTTATTATTATCAACCTAACTCATACTATTAGCCATACTATGCTTATATGATCGACAGAACGACAATTATTATACTTATTACACTCACTGTTATCAATCTAACTCATATTATTAACCATATTATGCTAATATGATCGATAGAACGACAACTACTATACTCATTACTCTTATTATTATGAGCCTAACTCATATTATTAGCAATATTATGCTTATATGAACGATACAACTACAATTAGTGTACTCATTACTCTTATTATTATCAGCCTAACTCATATTATTAGCAATATTATGCTTATATGATCGATAGAACGAGAATTACTATATTCATTTCTCTTATTATTATCAATCTAACTCAAATTATTAACCATATTATGCAGATATGATCGATAGGACGACAATTACTATACTTATTACTCTTATTATTATCAATCTAACTCATATTATTAACCATATTATGCGGATATGATCGATAGCACGACATTTACTACACTTACTACTCTTATTATTATCGATCTAACTCATATTATTAACCATATTATGCGGATATGATCGATAGCACGACATTTACTACACTTATTACTCTTATTATTATCAATCTAACTCATATTATTAGCTATATTATGCTTATATGATCGACAGAACGACAATTACTATACTAATTACACTCACTGTTATCAATCTAACTCATAGTATTAACCATATTATGCTAATATGATCGATAGAACGACAATTACTATACTTATTACACTCACTACTATCAATCTAACTCATATTATTAACCATATTATGCGGATATGATCGATAGCATGACATTTACTACACTTATTACTCTTATTATTATCGATCTAACTCTTATTATTAGCTATATTATGCCCATATGATCGACAGAACGACAATTACTATACTTATTACACTCACTGTTATCAATCTAACTCATATTATTAACCATATTATGCAAATATGATCGATAGAACGACAATTACTATACTCATTACTCTTATTATTATCAGCCTAACTCATATTATTAACCATATTATGCAGATATGATCGATAGAACTACAATTAGTATACTCATTACTCTTATTATTATGAGCCTAACTCATATTATTAGCAATATTATGCTTATATGAACGATACAACTACAATTAGTGTACTCATTACTCTTATTATTATCAGCCTAACTCATATTATTAGCCATATTATGCTTATATGATCGATAGAACGAGAATTACTATATTCATTTCTCTTATTATTATCAATCTAACTCAAATTATTAACCATATTATGCAGATATGATCGATAGGACGACAATTACTATACTTATTACTCTTATTATTATCAATCTAACTCATATTATTAACCATATTATGCGGATATGATCGATAGCACGACATTTACTACACTTATTACTCTTATTATTATCAATCTAACTCATACTATTAGCTATATTATGCTTATATGATCGACAGAACGACAATTACTATACTTATTACACTCACTGTTATCAATCTAACTCATAGTATTAACCATATTATGCTAATATGATCGACAGAACGACAATTACTATACTTATTACACTCACTGTTATCAATCTAACTCATAGTATTAACCATATTATGCTAATATGATCGATAGAACGACAATTACTATACTTATTACACTCACTACTATCAATCTAACTCATATTATTAACCATATTATGCGGATATGATCGATAGCACGACATTTACTACACTTATTACTCTTATTATTATCGATCTAACTCTTATTATTAGCTATATTATGCCCATATGATCGACAGAACGACAATTACTATACTTATTACACTCACTGTTATCAATCTAACTCATATTATTAACCATATTATGCAAATATGATCGATAGAACGACAATTACTATACTCATTACTCTTATTATTATCAGCCTAACTCATATTATTAACCATATTATGCAGATATGATCGATAGAACTACAATTAGTATACTCATTACTCTTATTATTATGAGCCTAACTCATATTATTAGCAATATTATGCTTATATGAACGATACAACTACAATTAGTGTACTCATTACTCTTATTATTATCAGCCTAACTCATATTATTAGCCATATTATGCTTATATGATCGATAGAACGAGAATTACTATATTCATTTCTCTTATTATTATCAATCTAACTCAAATTATTAACCATATTACGCAGATATGATCGATAGGACGACAATTACTATACTTATTACTCTTATTATTATCAATCTAACTCATATTATTAACCATATTATGCGGATATGATCGATAGCACGACATTTACTACACTTATTACTCTTATTATTATCAATCTAACTCATATCATTAGCCATATTATGCCTATACGATCGATAGAACGACAATTACTAAACTGATTATTCTTATTTTTATCAATCTAACTCGAATTATTAACCATATTATGCAGATATGATCGATAGGACGACAAATACTATACTTATTACTCTTACTATTATCAACCTAACTCATATTATTAGCCATATTATGCTTATATGATCGATAGAACGACAATTACTATACTGATTGCACTCAATGTTATCAAACTAACTCATATTATTAACCATATTATGCTTAAATGATCGATAGAACCACAATTACTATACTTATTACTCTTACTATTATCAACCTAACTCATATTATTAGCCATATTATGCTTATGTGATCGACAGAACGACAATTATTATACTTATTACACTCACTGTTATAAATCTAACTTATATTATTAACGATATTATGCAAACATGATCGATAGAACGACAATTACTATACTCATTACTCTTATTATTATCAGCCTAACTCATATTATTAGCCATATTATGCTTATATGAACGATAGAACGACAATTACTATACTCATTACTCTTATTATTATCAATCTAACTCATATTATTAGCCATATTATTCTTCTATGATCGATAGGACGACAATTACTATACTGATTCCTCTTATTATTATCAATCTAGCTCATATTATTAGCCATATTATGCTTATATGATCGATAGAACGACAATTACTATACTTATTACACTCACTGTTATCAATCTAACTCATATTATTAACCATATTATGCAAATATGATCGATAGAACGACAATTACTATACTTATTTCTCTTATAATTATCAATCTAACTCATATTATTAGCCATATTATGCTTATATGATCGATAGAACGACAATTACTGTACTTATTACACTCACTGTTACCAATCTAACTCATATTATTAACCATATTATGCGGATATGATCGATAGCACGACATTTACTACACTTATTACTCTTATTATTATCGATCTAACTCTTATTATTAGCTATATTATGCCCATATGATCGACAGAACGACAATTACTATACTTATTACACTCACTGTTATCAATCTAACTCATATTATTAACCATATTATGCAAATATGATCGATAGAACGACAATTACTATACTTATTACTCTTATTTTTATCAATCTAACTCAAATTATTAACCATATTATGCGGATATGATCGATAGCACGACACATACTATACTCATTACTCTTATTATTATCAATCTAACTCATATTATTAACCATATTATGCAGATATGATCGATAGAACTACAATTAGTATACTCATTACTCTTATTATTATCAATCTAACTCATATTATTAGCTATATGATGCTTATATGATCGATAGAACGACAATTACTATACTTATTATTCTTATTATTATCAACCTAACTCATACTATTAGCCATACTATGCTTATATGATCGACAGAACGACAATTATTATACTTATTACACTCACTGTTATCAATCTAACTCATATTATTAACCATATTATGCTAATATGATCGATAGAACGACAATTACTATACTCATTACTCTTATTATTATGAGCCTAACTCATATTATTAGCAATATTATGCTTATATGAACGATACAACTACAATTAGTGTACTCATTACTCTTATTATTATCAGCCTAACTCATATTATTAGCCATATTATGCTTATATGATCGATAGAACGAGAATTACTATATTCATTTCTCTTATTATTATCAATCTAGCTCAAATTATTAACCATATTATGCAGATATGATCGATAGGACGACAATGACTATACCAATTACTCTTATTATTATCAATCTAACTCATATTATTAACCATATTATGCGGATATGATCGATAGCACGACATTTACTACACTTATTACTCTTATTATTATCAATCTAACTCATATTATTAACCATATTATGCGGATATGATCGATAGCACGACATTTACTACACTTATTACTCTTATTATTATCAATCTAACTCATATTATTAGCTATATTATGCTTATATGATCGACAGAACGACAATTACTATACTTATTACACTCACTGTTATCAATCTAACTCATAGTATTAACCATATTATGCTAATATGATCGATAGAACGACAATTACTATACTCATTACTCTTATTATTATCAGCCTAACTCATATTATTAACCATATTATGCAGATATGATCGATAGAACTACAATTAGTATACTCATTACTCTTATTATTATCAATCTAACTCATATTATTAGCTATATTATTCTTATATGATCGATAGGACGACAATTACTATACTGATTACTCTTATTATTATCAATCTAACTCATATTATTAGCCATATTATGCTTATATGATCGGTAGAACGATAATTACTATACCTATTACTCTTATTATTATCAATCTGACTCATATCATTAGCCATATTATGCTTATATGATCGATCGAACGACAATGACTATACTCACTACTCTTATTATTATCAATCTAACTCATATTATTAGCTTTATTATGCCTATACGATCGATAGAACGACAATTACTAAACTGATTATTCTTATTTTTATCAATCTAACTCGAATTATTAACCATATTATGCAGATATGATCGATAGGACGACAAATACTATACTTATTACTCTTATTATTATCAATCTAACTCATATTATTAGCCATATTATGCTTATATGATCGATAGAACGACAATTACTATACTTATTACTCTTATTATTATCAATCTAACTCGTATTGTTAGCTATATTATGCTTATATGATCGATAGAACGACAATTACTAAACTTATTATTCTTATTTTTATCAATCTAACTCAAATTATTAACCATATTATGCAGATATGATCGATCGGACGACTATTACTATACTTATTACTCTTATTATTATCAATCTAACTCATATTATTAGCCATATTATGCTTATATGATCGATAGAACGACAATTACTGTACTGATTGCACTCAATGTTATCAAACTAACTCATATTATTAACCATATTATGCTTAAATGATCGATAGAACCACAATTACTATACTTATTACTCTTACTATTATCAACCTAACTCATATTATTAGCCATATTATGCTTATGTGATCGACAGAACGACAATTATTATACTTATTACACTCACTGTTATAAATCTAACTCATATTATTAACGATATTATGCAAACATGATCGATAGAACGACAATTACTATACTCATTACTCTTATTATTATCAGCCTAACTCATATTATTAGCCATATTATGCTTATATGAACGATAGAACGACAATTACTATACTCATTACTCTTATTATTATCAATCTAACTCATATTATTAGCCATATTATTCTTCTATGATCGATAGGACGACAATTACTATACTCATTTCTGTTATTATTATCAATCTAACTCATATTATTAGCCATATTATGCTTATATGATCGATAGAACGACAATTACTATACTTATTACTCTTATTTTTATCAATCTAACTCAAATTATTAACCATATTATGCAGATATGATCGATAGGACGACAATTACTATACTTATTGCTCTTATTATTATCAATCTAACTCATATTATTAACCATATTATGCGGATATGATCGATAGAACGACAATTACTATACTTATTACTCTTACTGCTATCAACCTAACTCATATTCTTAGCCATATTATGCTTATATGATCGATAGAACGACAATTACTATACTAATTACTCTTATTTTTATCAAACTTACTCAAATTATTAACCATATTATGCGGATATGATCGATAGCACGATGCATACTATACTCATTACTCTTATTATTATCAATCTAACTCATATTATTAACCATATTATGCAGATATGATCGATAGAACTACAATTAGTATACTCATTACTCTTATTATAATCAATCTAACTCATATTATTAGCTATATGATGCTTATATTATCGATAGAACGACAATTACTATACTTATTATTCTTATTATTATCAACCTAACTCATTCTATTAGCCATACTATGCTTATATGATCGACAGAACGACAATTATTATACTTATTACACTCACTGTTATCAATCTAACTCATATTATTAACCATATTATGCTAATATGATCGATAGAACGACAATTACTATACTCATTACCCTTATTATTATGAGCCTAACTCATATTATTAGCATTATTATGCTTATATGAACGATACAACTACAATTAGTGTACTCATTACTCTTATTATTATCAGCCTAACTCATATTATTAGCCATATTATGCTTATATGATCGATAGAACGAGAATTACTATATTCATTTCTCTTATTATTATCAATCTAACTCAAATTATTAACCATATTATGCAGATATGATCGATAGGACGACAATTACTATACTTATTACTCTTATTATTATCAATCTAACTCATATTATTAACCATATTATGCGGATATGATCGATAGCACGACATTTACTACACTTATTACTCTTATTATTATCAATCTAACTCATATTATTAGCTATATTATGCTTATATGATCGACAGAACGACAATTACTATACTTATTACACTCACTCTTATCAATCTAACTCATAGTATTAACCATATTATGCTAATATGATCGATAGAACGACAATTACTATACTCATTACACTCACTACTATCAATCTAACTCATATTATTAACCATATTATGCGGATATGATCGATAGCACGACATTTACTACACTTATTACTCTTATTATTATCGATCTAACTCTTATTATTAGCTATATTATGCCCATATGATCGACAGAACGACAATTACTATACTTATTACACTCACTGTTATCAATCTAACTCATATTATTAACCATATTATGCAAATATGATCGATAGAACGACAATTACTATACTTATTACTCTTATTTTTATCAATCTAACTCAAATTATTAACCATATTATGCGGATATGATCGATAGCACGACACATACTATACTCATTACTCTTATTATTATCAATGTAACTCATATTATTAACCATATTATGCAGATATGATCGATAGAACTACAATTAGTATACTCATTACTCTTATTATTATCAATCTAACTCATATTATTAGCTATATGATGCTTATATGATCGATAGAACGACAATTACTATACTTATTATTCTTATTATTATCAACCTAACTCATACTATTAGCCATACTATGCTTATATGATCGACAGAACGACAATTATTATACTTATTACACTCACTGTTATCAATCTAACTCATATTATTAACCATATTATGCTAATATGATCGATAGAACGACAACTACTATACTCATTACTCTTATTATTATGAGCCTAACTCATATTATTAGCAATATTATGCTTATATGAACGATACAACTACAATTAGTGTACTCATTACTCTTATTATTATCAGCCTAACTCATATTATTAGCAATATTATGCTTATATGATCGATAGAACGAGAATTACTATATTCATTTCTCTTATTATTATCAATCTAACTCAAATTATTAACCATATTATGCAGATATGATCGATAGGACGACAATTACTATACTTATTACTCTTATTATTATCAATCTAACTCATATTATTAACCATATTATGCGGATATGATCGATAGCACGACATTTACTACACTTATTACTCTTATTATTATCAATCTAACTCATATTATTAACCATATTATGCGGATATGATCGATAGCACGACATTTACTACACTTATTACTCTTATTATTATCAATCTAACTCATATTATTAGCTATATTATGCTTATATGATCGACAGAACGACAACTACTATACTTATTACACTCACTGTTATCAATCTAACTCATAGTATTAACCATATTATGCTAATATGATCGATAGAACGACAATTACTATACTTATTACACTCACTACTATCAATCTAACTCATATTATTAACCATATTATGCGGATATGATCGATAGCACGACATTTACTACACTTATTACTCTTATTATTATCGATCTAACTCTTATTATTAGCTATATTATGCCCATATGATCGACAGAACGACAATTACTATACTTATTACACTCACTGTTATCAATCTAACTCATATTATTAACCATATTATGCAAATATGATCGATAGAACGACAATTACTATACTCATTACTCTTATTATTATCAGCCTAACTCATATTATTAACCATATTATGCAGATATGATCGATAGAACTACAATTAGTATACTCATTACTCTTATTATTATGAGCCTAACTCATATTATTAGCAATATTATGCTTATATGAACGATACAACTACAATTAGTGTACTCATTACTCTTATTATTATCAGCCTAACTCATATTATTAGCCATATTATGCTTATATGATCGATAGAACGAGAATTACTATATTCATTTCTCTTATTATTATCAATCTAACTCAAATTATTAACCATATTATGCAGATATGATCGATAGGACGACAATTACTATACTTATTACTCTTATTATTATCAATCTAACTCATATTATTAACCATATTATGCGGATATGATCGATAGCACGACATTTACTACACTTATTACACTTATTATTATCAATCTAACTCATATTATTAGCTATATTATGCTTATATGATCGACAGAACGACAATTACTATACTTATTACACTCACTGTTATCAATCTAACTCATAGTATTAACCATATTATGCTAATATGATCGACAGAACGACAATTACTATACTTATTACACTCACTGTTATCAATCTAACTCATAGTATTAACCATATTATGCTAATATGATCGATAGAACGACAATTACTATACTTATTACACTCACTACTATCAATCTAACTCATATTATTAACCATATTATGCGGATATGATCGATAGCACGACATTTACTACACTTATTACTCTTATTATTATCGATCTAACTCTTATTATTAGCTATATTATGCCCATATGATCGACAGACCGACAATTACTATACTTATTACACTCACTGTTATCAATCTAACTCATATTATTAACCATATTATGCAAATATGATCGATAGAACGACAATTACTATACTCATTACTCTTATTATTATCAGCCTAACTCATATTATTAACCATATTATGCAGATATGATCGATAGAACTACAATTAGTATACTCATTACTCTTATTATTATGAGCCTAACTCATATTATTAGCAATATTATGCTTATATGAACGATACAACTACAATTAGTGTACTCACTACTCTTATTATTATCAATCTAACTCATATTATTAGCTTTATTATGCCTATACGATCGATAGAACGACAATTACTAAACTGATTATTCTTATTTTTATCAATCTAACTCGAATTATTAACCATATTATGCAGATATGATCGATAGGACGACAAATACTATACTTATTACTCTTATTATTATCAATCTAACTCATATTATTAGCCATATTATGCTTATATGATCGATAGAACGACAATTACTATACTGATTGCACTCAATGTTATCAAACTAACTCATATTATTAACCATATTATGCTTAAATGATCGATAGAACCACAATTACTATACTTATTACTCTTACTATTATCAACCTAACTCATATTATTAGCCATATTATGCTTATGTGATCGACAGAACGACAATTATTATACTTATTACACTCACTGTTATAAATCTAACTCATATTATTAACGATATTATGCAAACATGATCGATAGAACGACAATTACTATACTCATTACTCTTATTATTATCAGCCTAACTCATATTATTAGCCATATTATGCTTATATGAACGATAGAACGACAATTACTATACTCATTATTCTTCTTATTATCAATCTAACTCATATTATTAGCCATATTATTCTTCTATGATCGATAGGACGACAATTACTATACTTATTACTCTTATTATTATCAATCTAACTCATATTATTAACCATATTATGCGGATATGATCGATAGCACGACATTTACTACACTTATTACTCTTATTATTATCAATCTAACTCATATCATTAGCCATATTATGCTTATATGATCGATCGAACGACAATGACTATACTCACTACTCTTATTATTATCAATCTAACTCATATTATTAGCTTTATTATGCCTATACGATCGATAGAACGACAATTACTAAACTGATTATTCTTATTTTTATCAATCTAACTCGAATTATTAACCATATTATGCAGATATGATCGATAGGACGACAAATACTATACTTATTACTCTTATTATTATCAATCTAACTCATATTATTAGCCATATTATGCTTATATGATCGATAGAACGACAATTACTATACTGATTGCACTCAATGTTATCAAACTAACTCATATTATTAACCATATTATGCTTAAATGATCGATAGAACCACAATTACTATACTTATTACTCTTACTATTATCAACCTAACTCATATTATTAGCCATATTATGCTTATGTGATCGACAGAACGACAATTATTATACTTATTACACTCACTGTTATAAATCTAACTCATATTATTAACGATATTATGCAAACATGATCGATAGAACGACAATTACTATACTCATTACTCTTATTATTATCAGCCTAACTCATATTATTAGCCATATTATGCTTATATGAACGATAGAACGACAATTACTATACTCATTACTCTTCTTATTATCAATCTAACTCATATTATTAGCCATATTATTCTTCTATGATCGATAGGACGACAATTACTATACTTATTACTCTTATTATTATCAATCTAACTCATATTATTAACCATATTATGCGGATATGATCGATAGCACGACATTTACTACACTTATTACTCTTATTATTATCAATCTAACTCATATCATTAGCCATATTATGCTTATATGATCGATCGAACGACAATGACTATACTCACTACTCTTATTATTATCAATCTAACTCATATTATTAGCTTTATTATGCCTATACGATCGATAGAACGACAATTACTAAACTGATTATTCTTATTTTTATCAATCTAACTCGAATTATTAACCATATTATGCAGATATGATCGATAGGACGACAAATACTATACTTATTACTCTTATTATTATCAATCTAACTCATATTATTAGCCATATTATGCTTATATGATCGATAGAACGACAATTACTATACTGATTGCACTCAATGTTATCAAACTAACTCATATTATTAACCATATTATGCTTAAATGATCGATAGAACCACAATTACTATACTTATTACTCTTACTATTATCAACCTAACTCATATTATTAGCCATATTATGCTTATGTGATCGACAGAACGACAATTATTATACTTATTACACTCACTGTTATAAATCTAACTCATATTATTAACGATATTATGCAAACATGATCGATAGAACGACAATTACTATACTCATTACTCTTATTATTATCAGCCTAACTCATATTATTAGCCATATTATGCTTATATGAACGATAGAACGACAATTACTATACTCATTACTCTTATTATTATCAATCTAACTCATATTATTAGCCATATTATTCTTCTATGATCGATAGGACGACAATTACTATACTGATTACTCTTATTATTATCAATCTAGCTCATATTATTAGCCATATTATGCTTGTATGATCGATAGAACGACAATTACTATACTTATTACACTCACTGTTATCAATCTAACTCATATTATTAACCATATTATGCAAATATGATCGATAGAACGACAATTACTATACTTATTACTCTTATTTTTATCAATCTAACTCAAATTATTAACCATATTATGCGGATATGATCGATAGCACGACACATACTATACTCATTACTCTTATTATTATCAATCTAACTCATATTATTAACCATATTATGCAGATATGATCGATAGAACTACAATTAGTATACTCATTACTCTTATTATTATCAATCTAACTCATATTATTAGCTATATGATGCTTATATGATCGATAGAACGACAATTACTATACTTATTATTCTTATTATTATCAACCTAACTCATACTATTAGCCATACTATGCTTATATGATCGACAGAACGACAATTATTATACTTATTACACTCACTGTTATCAATCTAACTCATATTATTAACCATATTATGCTAATATGATCGATAGAACGACAATTACTATACTCATTACTCTTATTATTATGAGCCTAACTCATATTATTAGCAATATTATGCTTATATGAACGATACAACTACAATTAGTGTACTCATTACTCTTATTATTATCAGCCTAACTCATATTATTAGCCATATTATGCTTATATGATCGATAGAACGAGAATTACTATATTCATTTCTCTTATTATTATCAATCTAACTCAAATTATTAACCATATTATGCAGATATGATCGATAGGACGACAATGACTATACCTATTACTCTTATTATTATCAATCTAACTCATATTATTAACCATATTATGCGGATATGATCGATAGCACGACATTTACTACACTTATTACTCTTATTATTATCAATCTAACTCATATTATTAACCATATTATGCGGATATGATCGATAGCACGACATTTACTACACTTATTACTCTTATTATTATCAATCTAACTCATATTATTAGCTATATTATGCTTATATGATCGACAGAACGACAATTACTATACTTATTACACTCACTGTTATCAATCTAACTCATAGTATTAACCATATTATGCTAATATGATCGATAGAACGACAATTACTATACTCATTACTCTTATTATTATCAGCCTAACTCATATTATTAACCATATTATGCAGATATGATCGATAGAACTACAATTAGTATACTCATTACTCTTATTATTATGAGCCTAACTCATATTATTAGCAATATTATGCTTATATGAACGATACAACTACAATTAGTGTACTCATTACTCTTATTATTATCAGCCTAACCCATATTATTAGCCATATTATGCTTATATGATCGATAGAACGAGAATTACTATATTCATTTCTCTTATTATTATCAATCTAACTCAAATTATTAACCATATTATGCAGATATGATCGATAGGACGACAATTACTATACTTATTACTCTTATTATTATCAATCTAACTCATATTATTAACCATATTATGCGGATATGATCGATAGCACACCATTTACTACACTTATTACTCTTATTATTATCAATCTAACTTATATTATTAGCTATATTATGCTTATATGATCGACAGAACGACAATTACTATACTTATTACACTCACTGTTATCAATCTAACTCATAGTATTAACCATATTATGCTAATATGATCGATAGAACGACAATTACTATACTTATTACACTCACTACTATCAATCTAACTCATATTATTAACCATATTATGCGGATATGATCGATAGCACGACATTTACTATACTTATTACTCTTATTATTATCAATCTAACTCATATTATTAGCTATATTATGCTTATATGATCGACAGAACGACAATTACTATACTTATTACACTCACTGTTATCAATCTAACTCATATTATTAACCATATTATGCAAATATGATCGATAGAACGACAATTACTATACTCATTACTCTTATTATTATCAGCCTAACTCATATTATTAACCATATTATGCAGATATGATCGATAGAACTACAATTAGTATACTCATTACTCTTATTATTATGAGCCTAACTCATATTATTAGCAATATTATGCTTATATGAACGATACAACTAAAATTAGTGTACTCATTACTCTTATCATTATCAGCCTAACTCATATTATTAGCCATATTATGCTTATATGATCGATAGAACGAGAATTACTATATTCATTTCTCTTATTATTATTAATCTAACTCAAATTATTAACCATATTATGCAGATATGATCGATAGGACGACAATTACTATACTTATTACTCTTATTATTATCAATCTAACTCATATTATTAACCATATTATGCGGATATGATCGATAGCACGACATTTACTACACTTATTACTCTTATTATTATCAATCTAACTCTTATTATTAGCTATATTATGCTTATATGATCGACAGAACGACAATTACTATACTTATTACACTCACTGTTATCAATCTAACTCATAGTATTAACCATATTATGCTAATATGATCGATAGAACGACAATTACTATACTTATTACACTCACTACTATCAATCTAACTCATATTATTAACCATATTATGCGGATATGATCGATAGCACGACATTTACTACACTTATTACTCTTATTATTATCGATCTAACTCTTATTATTAGCTATATTATGCCCATATGATCGACAGAACGACAATTACTATACTTATTACACTCACTGTTATCAATCTAACTCATATTATTAACCATATTATGCAAATATGATCGATAGAACGACAATTACTATACTTATTACTCTTATTTTTATCAATCTAACTCAAATTATTAACCATATTATGCGGATATGATCGATAGCACGACACATACTATACTCATTACTCTTATTATTATCAATCTAACTCATATTATTAACCATATTATGCAGATATGATCGATAGAACTACAATTAGTATACTCATTACTCTTATTATTATCAATCTAACTCATATTATTAGCTGTATGATGCTTATATGATCGATAGAACGACAATTACTATACTTATTATTCTTATTATTATCAACCTAACTCATACTATTAGCCATACTATGCTTATATGATCGACAGAACGACAATTATTATACTTATTACACTCACTGTTATCAATCTAACTCATATTATTAACCATATTATGCTAATATGATCGATAGAACGACAATTACTATACTCATTACTCTTATTATTATGAGCCTAACTCATATTATTAGCAATATTATGCTTATATGAACGATACAACTACAATTAGTGTACTCATTACTCTTATTATTATCAGCCTAACTCATATTATTAGCCATATTATGCTTATATGATCGATAGAACGAGAATTACTATATTCATTTCTCATATTATTATCAATCTAACTCAAATTATTAACCATATTATGCAGATATGATCGATAGGACGACAATGACTATACTTATTACTCTTATTATTATCAATCTAACTCATATTATTAACCATATTATGCGGATATGATCGATAGCACGACATTTACTACACTTATTACTCTTATTATTATCAATCTAACTCATATTATTAACCATATTATGCGGATATGATCGATAGCACGACATTTACTACACTTATTACTCTTATTATTATCAATCTAACTCATATTATTAGCTATATTATGCTTATATGATCGACAGAACGACAATTACTATACTTATTACACTCACTGTTATCAATCTAACTCATAGTATTAACCATATTATGCTAATATGATCGATAGAACGACAATTACTATACTTATTACACTCACTGTTATCAATCTAACTCATATTGTTAACCATATTATGCAAATATGATCGATAGAACGACAATTACTATACTCATTACTCTTATTATTATCAGCCTAACTCATATTATTAACCATATTATGCAGATATGATCGATAGAACTACAATTAGTATACTCATTACTCTTATTATTATGAGCCTAACTCATATTATTAGCAATATTATGCTTATATGAACGATACAACTACAATTAGTGTACTCATTACTCTTATTATTATCAGCCTAACTCATATTATTAGCCATATTATGCTTATATGATCGATAGAACGAGAATTACTATATTCATTTCTCTTATTATTATCAATCTAACTCAAATTATTAACCATATTATGCAGATATGATCGATAGGACGACAATAACTATACTTATTACTCTTATTATTATCAATCTAACTCATATTATTAACCATATTATGCGGATATGATCGATAGCACGACATTTACTACACTTATTACTCTTATTATTATCAATCTAACTCATATTATTAGCTATATTATGCTTATATGATCGACAGAACGACAATTACTATACTTATTACACTCACTGTTATCAATCTAACTCATATTATTAACCATATTATGCAAATATGATCGATAGAACGACAATTACTATACTCATTACTCTTATTATTATCAGCCTAACTCATATTATTAACCATATTATGCAGATATGATCGATAGAACTACAATTAGTATACTCATTACTCTTATTATTATCAATCTAACTCATATTATTAGCTATATTATTCTTATATGATCGATAGAACGACAATTACTATACTGATTACTCTTATTATTATCAATCTAACTCATATTATTAGCCATATTATGCTTATATGATCGGTAGAACGATAATTACTATACCTATTACTCTTATTATTATCAATCTAACTCATATCATTAGCCATATTATGCTTATATGATCGATCGAACGACAATGACTATACTCACTACTCTAATTATTATCAATCTAACCCATATTATTAGCTTTATTATGCCTATACGATCGATAGAACGACAATTACTAAACTGATTATTCTTATTTTTATCAATCTAACTCGAATTATTAACCATATTATGCAGATATGATCGATAGGACGACAAATACTATACTTATTACTCTTATTATTATCAATCTAACTCATATTATTAGCCATATTATGCTTCTATGATCGATAGAACGACAATTACTATACTTGTTACTCTTATTATTATCAATCTAACTCGTATTATTAGCTATATTATGCAGATATGATCGATAGGACGACAATTACTAAACTTATTATTCTTATTTTTATCAATCTAACTCAAATTATTAACCATATTATGCAGATATGATCGATCGGACGACTATTACTATACTTATTACTCTTATTATTATCAATCTAACTCATATTATTAGCCATATTATGCTTATATGATCGATAGAACGACAATTACTGTACTGATTGCACTCAATGTTATCAAACTAACTCATATTATTAACCATATTATGCTTAAATGATCGATAGAACCACAATTACTATACTTATTACTCTTACTATTATCAACCTAACTCATATTATTAGCCATATTATGCTTATGTGATCGACAGAACGACAATTATTATACTTATTACACTCACTGTTATAAATCTAACTCATATTATTAAAGATATTATGCAAACATGATCGATAGAACGACAATTACTATACTCATTACTCTTATTATTATCAATCTAACTCATATTATTAGCTATATGATGCTTATATTATCGATAGAACGACAATTACTATACTTATTATTCTTATTATTATCAACCTAACTCATACTATTAGCCATACTATGCTTATATGATCGACAGAACGACAATTATTATACTTATTACACTCACTGTTATCAATCTAACTCATATTATTAACCATATTATGCTAATATGATCGATAGAACGACAATTACTATACTCATTACTCTTATTATTATGAGCCTAACTCATATTATTAGCATTATTATGCTTATATGAACGATACAACTACAATTAGTGTACTCATTACTCTTATTATTATCAGCCTAACTCATATTATTAGCCATATTATGCTTATATGATCGATAGAACGAGAATTACTATATTCATTTCTCTTATTGTTATCAATCTAACTCAAATTATTAACCATATTATGCAGATATGATCGATAGGACGACAATGACTATACTTATTACTCTTATTATTATCAATCTAACTCATATTATTAACCATATTATGCGGATATGATCGATAGCACGACATTTACTACACTTATTACTCTTATTATTATCAATCTAACTCATATTATTAACCATATTATGCGGATATGATCGATAGCACGACATTTACTACACTTATTACTCTTATTATTATCAATCTAACTCATATTATTAGCTATATTATGCTTATATGATCGACAGAACGACAATTACTATACTTATTACACTCACTGTTATCAATCTAACTCATAGTATTAACCATATTATGCTAATATGATCGATAGAACGACAATTACTATACTTATTACACTCACTGTTATCAATCTAACTCATATTGTTAACCATATTATGCAAATATGATCGATAGAACGACAATTACTATACTCATTACTCTTATTATTATCAGCCTAACTCATATTATTAACCATATTATGCAGATATGATCGATAGAACTACAATTAGTATACTCATTACTCTTATTATTATGAGCCTAACTCATATTATTAGCAATATTATGCTTATATGAACGATACAACTACAATTAGTGTACTCATTACTCTTATTATTATCAGCCTAACTCATATTATTAGCCATATTATGCTTATATGATCGATAGAACGAGAATTACTATATTCATTTCTCTTATTATTATCAATCTAACTCAAATTATTAACCATATTATGCAGATATGATCGATAGGACGACAATTACTATACTTATTACTCTTATTATTATCAATCTAACTCATATTATTAACCATATTATGCGGATATGATCGATAGCACGACATTTACTACACTTATTACTCTTATTATTATCAATCTAACTCATATTATTAGCTATATTATGCTTATATGATCGACAGAACGACAATTACTATACTTATTACACTCACTGTTATCAATCTAACTCATAGTATTAACCATATTATGCTAATATGATCGACAGAACGACAATTACTATACTTATTACACTCACTGTTATCAATCTAACTCATAGTATTAACCATATTATGCTAATATGATCGATAGAACGACAATTACTATACTTATTACACTCACTACTATCAATCTAACTCATATTATTAACCATATTATGCGGATATGATCGATAGCACGACATTTACTACACTTATTACTCTTATTATTATCGATCTAACTCTTATTATTAGCTATATTATGCCCATATGATCGACAGAACGACAATTACTATACTTATTACACTCACTGTTATCAATCTAACTCATATTATTAACCATATTATGCAAATATGATCGATAGAACGACAATTACTATACTCATTACTCTTATTATTATCAGCCTAACTCATATTATTAACCATATTATGCAGATATGATCGATAGAACTACAATTAGTATACTCATTACTCTTATTATTATGAGCCTAACTCATATTATTAGCAATATTATGCTTATATGAACGATACAACTACAATTAGTGTACTCATTACTCTTATTATTATCAGCCTAACTCATATTATTAGCCATATTATGCTTATATGATCGATAGAACGAGAATTACTATATTCATTTCTCTTATTATTATCAATCTAACTCAAATTATTAACCATATTATGCCTATACGATCGATAGAACGACAATTACTAAACTGATTATTCTTATTTTTATCAATCTAACTCGAATTATTAACCATATTATGCAGATATGATCGATAGGACGACAAATACTATACTTATTACTCTTATTATTATCAATCTAACTCATATTATTAGCCATATTATGCTTATATGATCGATAGAACGACAATTACTATACTGATTGCACTCAATGTTATCAAACTAACTCATATTATTAACCATATTATGCTTAAATGATCGATAGAACCACAATTACTATACTTATTACTCTTACTATTATCAACCTAACTCATATTATTAGCCATATTATGCTTATGTGATCGACAGAACGACAATTATTATACTTATTACACTCACTGTTATAAATCTAACTCATATTATTAACGATATTATGCAAACATGATCGATAGAACGACAATTACTATACTCATTACTCTTATTATTATCAGCCTAACTCATATTATTAGCCATATTATGCTTATATGAACGATAGAACGACAATTACTATACTCATTACTCTTATTATTATCAATCTAACTCATATTATTAGCCATATTATTCTTCTATGATCGATAGGACGACAATTACTATACTGATTCCTCTTATTATTATCAATCTAGCTCATATTATTAGCCATATTATGCTTATATGATCGATAGAACGACAATTACTATACTTATTACACTCACTGTTATCAATCTAACTCATATTATTAACCATATTATGCAAATATGATCGATAGAACGACAATTACTATACTTATTTCTCTTATAATTATCAATCTAACTCATATTATTAGCCATATTATGCTTATATGATCGATAGAACGACAATTACTGTACTTATTACACTCACTGTTACCAATCTAACTCATATTATTAACCATATTATGCGGATATGATCGATAGCACGACATTTACTACACTTATTACTCTTATTATTATCGATCTAACTCTTATTATTAGCTATATTATGCCCATATGATCGACAGAACGACAATTACTATACTTATTACACTCACTGTTATCAATCTAACTCATATTATTAACCATATTATGCAAATATGATCGATAGAACGACAATTACTATACTTATTACTCTTATTTTTATCAATCTAACTCAAATTATTAACCATATTATGCGGATATGATCGATAGCACGACACATACTATACTCATTACTCTTATTATTATCAATCTAACTCATATTATTAACCATATTATGCAGATATGATCGATAGAACTACAATTAGTATACTCATTACTCTTATTATTATCAATCTAACTCATATTATTAGCTATATGATGCTTATATGATCGATAGAACGACAATTACTATACTTATTATTCTTATTATTATCAACCTAACTCATACTATTAGCCATACTATGCTTATATGATCGACAGAACGACAATTATTATACTTATTACACTCACTGTTATCAATCTAACTCATATTATTAACCATATTATGCTAATATGATCGATAGAACGACAATTACTATACTCATTACTCTTATTATTATGAGCCTAACTCATATTATTAGCAATATTATGCTTATATGAACGATACAACTACAATTAGTGTACTCATTACTCTTATTATTATCAGCCTAACTCATATTATTAGCCATATTATGCTTATATGATCGATAGAACGAGAATTACTATATTCATTTCTCTTACTATTATCAATCTAGCTCAAATTATTAACCATATTATGCAGATATGATCGATAGGACGACAATGACTATACCAATTACTCTTATTATTATCAATCTAACTCATATTATTAACCATATTATGCGGATATGATCGATAGCACGACATTTACTACACTTATTACTCTTATTATTATCAATCTAACTCATATTATTAACCATATTATGCGGATATGATCGATAGCACGACATTTACTACACTTATTACTCTTATTATTATCAATCTAACTCATATTATTAGCTATATTATGCTTATATGATCGACAGAACGACAATTACTATACTTATTACACTCACTGTTATCAATCTAACTCATAGTATTAACCATATTATGCTAATATGATCGATAGAACGACAATTACTATACTCATTACTCTTATTATTATCAGCCTAACTCATATTATTAACCATATTATGCAGATATGATCGATAGAACTACAATTAGTATACTCATTACTCTTATTATTATCAATCTAACTCATATTATTAGCTATATTATTCTTATATGATCGATAGGACGACAATTACTATACTGATTACTCTTATTATTATCAATCTAACTCATATTATTAGCCATATTATGCTTATATGATCGGTAGAACGATAATTACTATACCTATTACTCTTATTATTATCAATCTGACTCATATCATTAGCCATATTATGCTTATATGATCGATCGAACGACAATGACTATACTCACTACTCTTATTATTATCAATCTAACTCATATTATTAGCTTTATTATGCCTATACGATCGATAGAACGACAATTACTAAACTGATTATTCTTATTTTTATCAATCTAACTCGAATTATTAACCATATTATGCAGATATGATCGATAGGACGACAAATACTATACTTATTACTCTTATTATTATCAATCTAACTCATATTATTAGCCATATTATGCTTATATGATCGATAGAACGACAATTACTATACTTATTACTCTTATTATTATCAATCTAACTCGTATTGTTAGCTATATTATGCTTATATGATCGATAGAACGACAATTACTAAACTTATTATTCTTATTTTTATCAATCTAACTCAAATTATTAACCATATTATGCAGATATGATCGATCGGACGACTATTACTATACTTATTACTCTTATTATTATCAATCTAACTCATATTATTAGCCATATTATGCTTATATGATCGATAGAACGACAATTACTGTACTGATTGCACTCAATGTTATCAAACTAACTCATATTATTAACCATATTATGCTTAAATGATCGATAGAACCACAATTACTATACTTATTACTCTTACTATTATCAACCTAACTCATATTATTAGCCATATTATGCTTATGTGATCGACAGAACGACAATTATTATACTTATTACACTCACTGTTATAAATCTAACTCATATTATTAACGATATTATGCAAACATGATCGATAGAACGACAATTACTATACTCATTACTCTTATTATTATCAGCCTAACTCATATTATTAGCCATATTATGCTTATATGAACGATAGAACGACAATTACTATACTCATTACTCTTATTATTATCAATCTAACTCAAATTATTAACCATATTATGCGGATATGATCGATAGCACGATACATACTATACTCATTACTCTTATTATTATCAATCTAACTCATATTATTAACCATATTATGCAGATATGATCGATAGAACTACAATTAGTTGTAACGAGGCATATTTTCACTGGGTTGATTGCCTCCTTTTTTTTTGGGTTATGCCTCGTTACGATGATCCTCCCGAATTGCCAGCCCCACTCCTCCGCCCAAGCGGACCACCTCGCCGCTGGGGCAAGTATGAATGAGCGGGCGTGTGTTTGCGTTTGTTTTTTCTTTTTCTTCTCTTTTTTTTTTTTTGCGTTTGCGCGGGCCCCGCTTTTTTCCTTCTCCCCTTCCCCCTTCTCCAACACCAGGAAGGAGCCGCTGCTGCCCCGGTCGCGGAGGAACCCCTCCCTGAGCGACGGAGGCGCGGGATGGGCCCATCGAAGGAAAGTCGCCGGCTGTCCGGTCGCGCCGCCACCCCGTCATCCTCCGCGGGGGCGACCGGCAGCCCACCACCGAGGGACGCCAGGCCTGGGGACAAGCCACCCCCAACCGCCACCTAGAGAGGGCCCCAGGACCTGGCCGCAGAACACCACGGGATGGCCCATCCTCGACGCCGAAATCCCCGGGGTGGGGGAATACCGCGAACCGGGGAAGAAGAGGATGGTGAAGAGAAGCCAGCGAGCCGCCGTGAGAGATAGCCGCATCCTTTCGCGAAAGCCGTTTCTCTTTTTTTTTTCCCCTATTTCGTGTATTTTACGTCTCCGCTTCTTCTTGTTTTTTTTTCAAAATCTGAGTAGTGCGTTCCGTGTTATACTTTGTGTCATTTTGGTATTGTGTGTGCCTGCGTGGAGTGTGTGTCGCCGCCGCCCCTGTGTGGAATTTTTTTTGTGGAGTCCACCAGCGCAAAAAGGTAGGAGTCATCTCCGTACCCTGTTTATTGTTATTCATTTGCGCGTGGGCGAGGGCGATAGGACCCCTGGCCCCAGTGACGAGGACCCTAGAGGCCGCGGACAGTCTACACGACACTGTCCCCTCTAATTTAGTTCTTCTTCGTTTCGCTGTATTTTGGTATTTAGGACCAACGTCCCCTTGCTGTCCACGACCCCTAAGAGGGCGTGTTCCTTCGCGGGCGAATACCACAGCGTTCTTTTTGTATTTCCGATCTTTGTACTCGCGCGTACCGTGAGCCCCCGCGCCGCGAAAGCCTCCCTCGCAACTGGCGAGTCGCCCCCTTTTCCTCGACCGTTGCTTGTAACGCGTGGGGCCCACGCGAATTCATTTTTTCTGTTTTGCTTGAGTGGCCTACTTGGAGGCCCGAATAAAAGCATTTTCCATTGGATACGAACTCGCGGGTCCTTTACTAATTTTTTTCTGACCCCCTCTGATTCCCGCTCCCGACAGAGCAGCCGGAAGGGCGATTACTCCGGACGAGTGCATTAGCACTGGCGCCCCATTAAAGAAATCGTCCGTGGGTGTGAGCATCGGTGCGTGGAGGGCCGTTTTCCCTAACTGCCCCCACTCCAGGGAACCCCCTTCGGGCTTTCCCCCCACCGATCCGTCACAAATTTGGCGCCCAACGTGGGGCCCGAGTAAAGTTGACCACAGGGACGCGAGTATCCACCCTTAAAGATTTTCTTTGTTCGAGTTGGTTTGAAATTTCCGTTACTCGTACCGTTGATTTCAACGACGAGTCTTTGTTTTCGTATCTAGCAATAGGCGATCGTTTTTGCTTCGTTGACATCTACCTGTACCCCGTGTGTACAGGTGGGTATCCGATATTATTGTCGCGATTGTCTCTAGAGCGAAACTCTGTAACGGATTCTTATTGTTTGTTACTTTCCTTGATTTCTAACGGCATACAAGGCCGATTATACCGAGCCTTTGTTTGTGTTAAGAGTCGGCACCCGTGACGGTTTGAGCTGTCGGTTGTTGTTCTTTTTTTTCTTGAGCGTATATTATCGCTTCTTCATCGTCAGCTTAACTCCGGGTTAAAGTTAGAAAAAATTCTTTATTATGTCCGGCTCCGAGACCACTGAGACTGACCGCGCTCGCCGTTTCGCCCTTCGCGAACAGAGAGCTGAGCTGCGGGAGATGTGCTCCTCATTAGTGGACCGACACAATGCCGTAGATGTAATTATGCTGATGGAGATGTTGGGATTCAGTACCGTCGGTACGTGGACCGCGTTGGCTGACCGATTCAGGCGTTACCATTTCCGCCTCGAATTCGGACCCAACGCGGCCGGGTGGGACCCTGCAGTAGACGAGGTGGCCGGCGCGCAGACCAACGCCTCACTTGAGACCCTGGTGGCCGGCAGCCGAGGAAGGGACTTGTTCGCCCGATACGAGTCCATCCTCCGTCTCTCCCCCCTTCGCGGGTCCGGGTACCCACTCGGAGCGCGCGCTAGTTTTGATTTGATTCCCGCCGCCGCCCCGACCTTGACCGTGACCGAACCTTCGCGTCCGGTTACGGAGCGGCCAGCGGAAGAAGACGCGTCCGCGCTGGATCACCCGGAAGATCCCAACACCCCCGAATTACCGCGCGGATGGGTGGAGGACCGCCAGTGGCTGCCCACTGGTCAGTCCGTCGGACGTTATCGGGACCCCCTTAGTCTTCACTCTGAAGGGGTGGAAACGTCCCAGCCGGCGGATACTACTCCCCACCGCCCCCTAGCCGCCGCAAGCACGCCGCGAGTTAGGGAGTCGCGTCTCGCGGAGTCCGGATTTACCGGACCAAGGGGTGATCGCGAAGCGCGTCACGCTTCCCCACCGCTGGAGACGCGAGGTTCTTCGGCTCCCCTTCCCCAATTCGAACCGATCGGTAGCGATCACCGAGCTACGCGTTCCGAAAGGGAGGGGATTTCTGCCGCGTCGCGGCCGGTAAGAGAGCGAGCGACGGGTCGGTACGGGCACCGTCAACCAGACCCCCCACTCTCCCGCCAACAGATTCGGTACGACAGCAGCGGGAGCGACGGAGAAGTTCCCCTACCCGCTGTCATCGAATCTCGCGTTAGCCGTCGTGAACCGCAACGCGAAGAACGACGCGAAGGACGGCGCGAAAGAGTAGATGAGGAACGCGATCGTCTACGTGTTCGCGACTCCGTGGACAACCTGGCGTCCCGGAGCCACCCTCGCGTTCCCTCCCCACCCGGGGTAGGTTACACAGAACGCGAAGGTGTCGAGCGCGAACGCGTTTCTGTTATGACCAGTAAGGAGCGTCACGAGTGGAGGGAACGAACTCGTGATCTCTCCCCTCGTGATCGCCCCCGTTCTCGCGACCCCGTGGACAACCTGGCGTCCCGGGGCCACCCCCGCGTTCCCTCCCCATCCGGGGTTGGTCCTTCAGAGCGCGGAGGTGTAGAACGCGAGTACGTTTCTGTTTTGCCCAGAGAAGAACGACGCGACAGAAGGGAACGAACTCGTGACCTTTCTCCTCGTGATCGTTTACGTTTTCGCGACCCCGTGGACAACCTGGCGTCCCGGGGCCACCCCCGCGTTCCCTCCCCATCCGGGGCTGGTTACTTAGAGCGCGGAGGTGTCGAGCGCGATTACGACACTGTTTTGCAGCGTGACGAACGGCGCGAGAGGAGGAGAGAGACTCGCGACCCCGTGGACAACCTGGCGTCCCGGGGTTATCCCCGTGCTCCCTCCCCATCCGGGGATGGTTACTTAGAGCGCGGGGACTACCGTTCGGACACGTATCGCCGCGCGGAGGACCGTGACCCTGCCCCGAGGGCGTCGGTGGAGGCGCCCCGTGACCGCACACTGGCGACAAGGAGAGGGGAGGAAGAAGCTCGTCCATTTTCGGGCGAGCCAGGCTCCCCCCGCTCCCGCCGTGTGCTGCGACACCGGGAAGTGGACACGGAATACGAGAGAGACGCCACGGTGCATCGACGACAATCTCCTGTCGGTCATTTCCGCGGAGATCAGGCGATCGATGTGCTGACGAAATGGCGCATCTCGTACTCCAGCGAGTTCGAGGAGGGGGCCGAAACTTTTCTGGACCGCCTCGAACGATGTCTGGACAGCTCGAAGATGCCTGTACCGGACATGCTGGCCGCGCTGCCTGCTGTTTTGCGAGGAGCGGCTGCGAACTGGCATCGTATCTGTGGAGTGTCGTGTCGGAGCTGGAGCGAATTTGCCCGAGCTTTCCGGGAACGCTTCGGCGCGCGCGACTTCCAACAACAGCTCAAGAATGATGCCAAGAATCGCACGCAGGGAGAGCGAGAAACGATCAGCATGTTTCTAGATAGTTTAGAGCTGATCTTCTCGCACATGAATCCCCCTCCTTTGCAAGTAGAGCGGTTAAATACGGCATATGACAACTTATTGCCATATTACCGCCGAAGATTCCGACGTTCGGAATTCAATACGTTTAAGGAGCTGCGCGAATTGGGTAGGGAGGTGGAGGAAGGTGCGGCTAGAGAAAGAGCCGGGCATCGCCCACCCCCTAGCGCAGCGGATCTCGCGTTGGCGGAAACCGCGTATAGGCCGCCTCCGCGAGGTGCTTTTAGTAGTTTAGCCGCGACGGACTCGCCGTACGACTACGAGCCGCCTGCCGATGCTTGGAAACAAGGAGAATCCGCGAGGTCGCGGGACAAGAAAACGGGCTCTTCAAGGCCCGTGGTCGAGGTCGGAGCGGAAAGACCGCACGCCTCGACCCCCGCGACCGCGGGAACTCCGGCGGCGGCACCGAAGGCGAGCGTTCCGCGCCAGCCACCGCGGACGCGCACCCCGCCGCGACCTTCAAGGTCGCAAGTAGAGCGGAGGAGCCCCGCGATGCCGGCTGCTACAGCACCCCCGCTCGCAACGTCCACCCCGTTGGCCTCTAAGGGGGGGGAGTGCTATAATTGCGGACAGCCTGGACATTGGGCTGCCGACTGCCCCCTCCCCCGGAGGATCCGGGTGTGCTACGGGTGTAACCGAGAGGGGGTGACTATACTCACCTGCCCCGACTGCCTCGCTAGGCGGTCGGGAAATGCACCGCGGGGAAGTCGCTAGAGGCCTGCGACCACCCGCGTGAAGACGTGGAGGCCTCACAGATAGGCACGATTCAGGTGGAGGAAGGGCCAACGGATCCGAACCTTTGTGCGGAATTTCCGGAAACCCTCAAAATTCTCCCTGAATTGACCCTCCCGTCTCTTTCGCCAAAAACCGTGGGGCCACCCTCCACTCCACTTTTGGAAAGGAAGGAGGAGGCCACCTCCCGATCCCTAATTTGTCTATGTGACGGCCTGAGGGCTGGTTGGACCAGGGGAAAGGGAGGTGATAACTGTTGTTCCGCGGAACCTCTTCCGGCACCTCCACTTACAGAGACTAAGGAGGAGGTTACCTCCATGTCCCTAATTTGTCTATGTGACGGCTCGAGGGCTGGTTGGACCAGGGGACAAGGAGGGGATAGCCTCCATCACGCGGAACCTCTTCCGGCGCCTCCTCTTAAAGAGGCCAAGGAGGAGATCGCCTCTCGATCCCTAATTTGTCTATGTGACGGCCCGAGGGCTGGTTGGACCAGGGGACCGAGAGGGGATAACTTTTATCCTGCGGTACCTCTTCCGTCGCCTCCACCCCAGGAGACAAAGGAGGAGGTCACTTCCGAGCCCCTACTTTGTACATGTGACGGACGTTTACTCGGTTGTACCAGGGGGCAAAGAGGTGACGATTTCGACCTCAAGAGACCTTTTTCCGTTCCTCCACTGGAGGAGGAGAGGGAGGAGGCCACTCCCCGATCCCTACTTTGTACATGTGACGGCCCGAGGGCTGGTTGGACCAGGGGACCGGGAAAAGAGGGCCTTCATCCCACGGAACTTCCTCCCGCGCCTCCACTTAGGGAGACCGAGGAGGGGGTCACCTCTCGATCCCTAATTTGTCTATGTGACGGCCAAAAGGCTGGTTGGACCAGGGGAAAGCGAGGTGAAGGTCCCGATTCCGCGAGTACATTACCCGCGCCTCCACTTTTGGAGAACAGGGCCGTAACTACCTCCACTGATCCCTACTTTGTCCATGGGACGGCCAATTTGCCGGTTGGACCAGGGGACAGTCAGGTGGTCGGAATGGCTCGCGAATCGATTAAATTTCGCCGCGATTTTCCGCCGGGATATGTTGACCGCCGCTATTATGTCCGCCTACTGGTCGCTGGACATCCGCTCTGGGCTTTAATTGATAGCGGGGCCGCGCGTTCCTACTTGGGACCAGACGCGATTGCATGGTTAGGGTCGCGTATAGATCCCACTTTTTCAGGGGAAATGCGGATGGCCAATGGCGTGCAGGACCATATCTTAGGCGAAGCGGTGATAGAGATCGAAATCGACGGGCGAAAGATTGCATTACCAATCCGAGTCGCGAACAATTTAGATTACGATTGCGTGTTGGGGATAGATTTTCTGGAGGCTTTTGAAATCTCCCTAGACACATCGAACGCGACTTGGAAAATTCGGAATGGTCCCGTTCATTCCTTTGTTGTTCCAGGTTTGCAGGATTCGAGGGAAATTATCCACGCCGATTGCGCCGCTATCGTTGAGATTACTCCGAAACAAAGCGAGCGCTTAATTCAGCTGTTGGATCGAATAATTCCCCCTCCTGCGGAAAAACCTCCCGCGACTACTCTTGTTCAGCATAAAATCGACGTGCAAGGACACGAACCGATTAAACACCGCGCGCGACGCGTATCTCCGAAAATTTACGAAGTCGCGCACGCGGAGGTTGACAAGATGCTCGCGGATGGAATTATTGAGCGCTCGTCAAGCGCTTGGGCGAGTTGTCCCGTGATAGTCGCAAAAGCGAACGGGAAATATCGCTTTTGTATTGACTATCGCGATGTAAACAATGTCACTAAGAAGGACGCATACCCTCTTCCGCATATGGACGCGATCCTGGACAAATTACGCACTGCACTATACATTTCGACCATCGATTTGAGTCAGGCGTACTTCCAAATTCCTCTGGAAGAGTCCAGTCGAGAAATTACGGCGTTCGTAGTCCCAGGGAAAGGGTTATTCCAATTTACGCGTATGCCGTACGGGCTGACCAACGCCCCGGCCACTTTTCAAAGGCTGATGGATCGCTTGATTGGTCCTGAGCTTGAACCTCACGCCTTCGCGTATCTTGACGATATTGTTATCGTCAATGAGACCTTCGATGACCATCTTGAATGGATCGAAAAGGTCATTGGAATATTAAACGAAGCAGGGCTCGAAATCAATCGGGAAAAGAGCGAATTCTGTCGCCAAGAGGTCCGGTATTTGGGATATTTAATAAGTCAAAAGGGCCTCGAACCCGATCCCGAAAAGGTCGCGCCGGTTTTGTCGTATCCGGCGCCCACGACGGTCAAGCAACTGCGGAGTTTCCTCGGCATGGTTGGTTGGTACGCACGATTTTTGCCGAACCATGCGCGTGACAAAGTCCCCTTGGTGCAGTTGCTTAAGAAAGACGAGCCCTGGCATTGGGGTAAAGCTCAAGAAACGGCTTTTCAAAATTTGAAAAAAGCCCTGAGCACCACCCCCGTTTTAGCACGTCCTGATTTTTCGTTGCCGTTCGTTCTTCAGACTGACGCGAGTCACTATGCAATCGGCGCGGTCCTCACACAAAAACAAAATGGGGAGGAACACCCCATTGTTTACGTGAATAGAGTCTTGACCGCTGCCGAGCAAAAATATACAGTGACCGAAAAAGAGTGCTTGGCAGTTTTATGGGCCATCAAAAAACTCCGTCCGTATCTCGAGGGGTACTCTTTTACCGTTATTACGGATCACAGCAGCCTCAAATGGCTGCATAATTTAAAAGATCCCACGGGACGATTGGCGAGATGGGCCCTTGATATGCAACAATACTCTTTTTCTATTGAGCATCGTAAAGGAGCCCTCCACCACGTCCCGGATGCACTTTCACGTGCGATAGTACCCCCGAACGACGTCGTCACTGAAGAACCTCCTGTTCACGACTTTTTAGCGGCTCTCAAGGACATTGAGAGTCATTGGTACGCTGACCGCTTGAAAAAAGTAGAATCGCACCCCGCGTCGTACCCCGATTGGCGAGTTGAAGACGGACGTCTGTATTATCACCGTCCGTCTCCTACGCAAGAAATCATCGGAGAGGATGACGATGCGTGGAAGTTGGTTCTCCCCGAGGATCTTCGGGAAAAGGCCATTCGAAATGCCCATGATCCCCCGGCCGCTGGTCACCCCGGTATTGATAAAACATACCAAAGGGTGAGCCAAGAATTTTATTGGCCGGGGATGTTCCGAGACATCCGCCGTTTTGTGCAGCGATGTCCCGTGTGTCAACAGCACAAGGTCGAGCAGCGCGCTCCCGCTGGACACATGGGCCGGCGAATCCCCGAACGGCCATGGGCCGTGGTATCCGCCGACGTAATGGGCCCTTTTCCGCTCGGGCGTGGTCAAGCTCGGTACGTTGTAGTCTTCTTGGACAATTTTACAAAGTGGGTGGAGTGTAAGGCGCTCCGAAAAGCTACGGGGTCGGCTATTTTAACCGCTTTTGAAGACCTCGTGCTATTTCGTTGGGGAGCCCCCGAAATACTCCTCACTGACAACGGTACCGAGTTTTGCAATAAGGAGATTGATTCGGCTTTAGAAGAATGGGGAATCACGCATTACACGATTCCCCCGTATCACGCGCAAGCGAATCCGGTGGAACGAGTTAATCGTGTCCTAAAAACGATGATTTCATCGTTTATTGAAAAGGACCACCGTGAATGGAACGTGCACTTGCACGAATTCCGATTCGCTGTTAATACTGCTGTGCATTCCTCAGCTGGCGAGTCTCCAGCGGTGCTCAACTTTGGAAGAGCCCCACGATCCGTCGGCAGTATTCGACGCGCCGTGGAAGGAGAACCCCTGCTCTCCCGCAGAGACCCGCAAGCCTGGGCACAGCGATCGCGTCGCTTGTTGTTATTGCACGACTTAGTGCGACAACAATTGGAACGCGCTCACAAGCGACAAGCGAAGTATTATAATGCGCGTCATCGAGACATTAAATACCGGGTAGGCGATTTAGTTTGGCGTCGGAATAGGGTCCTCTCGTCCGCCGCAGAAAATGTGGCCGCGAAGCTGGCGGCCGCCTACATTGGTCCATTTCAGATCAAAAAGGTCCTATCGCCCGTCGTGTACGAGTTGGAGACGGCTGGAACCCGTATGGTTCCGAAGGTTCACGTCTCCGACTTGAAGCCGTTTGTCGGTGATGACCCCGACGACGGCCCACCACTGACCCCTCCTAACGAATTTTTGTTTAAGGATGCTGCGTCAAGGAAGGAGGGGAGGGCGGGCGACATCCCGCATGGCAGCGGCGCCCCACCGTCCCGAGGAGGAGTTCGACCCCCTGCCTCCGGGGGCGTGTTTGGAGCCACGGCGGACCGCGGAGGACACCCGGACAGCAGCTGTCCGGTCCGTCGTCGACACCCCCGGGGCCAGCGAGGGACGAAAGGGGCGGAAGAGGAGGCGCCGCTCACGCAAGGCCCCGCAACCCGCCGCAGCGCCCGCCTCCACGCCAAGGAGGCGGAAAAGGTCCCGGGGGGTGAGCGCCCCCGAAAAGGGAGCGGCACTCCCCCCCACTCCTCGACCGCGACCCCCGGCCCATCGGGCAACGGTCCGCCGGCCGGTGAAGCGCCCCCGCCTCGCGGTGGAGGCGCCAAGCGCGGCCGGCCTCGCGGTCGTCGGCCCCGGGCCTAGTGGCCCCGAGGGCCGAATTTTGGACGCGACGGCGCAGTTCCTGTCTCTGATGACAGGAATAATGGGAAATGCGCCGTCGCATGGACCGGCGCTACCGGCGGTGGCGGGCCCGGCACCCGCAGGGGTTTGTTTCCGGTGCCGGCGGAGGGGGCACGAACAGCTGCAGTGCCCGTATCCCGCCGCCGGCCCCTACTGTTTTAGGTGTGGTCAGCCAGGGGTGACCCTGCGGTCCTGCCCGCATTGTGCGCGGGCAGGTCCCGCAAAGAGAGGGGCGGCCCCACACCGAAGGCGGTAGGAAGCCTGCGGGTGACCGCTTTGGTTTGTTTGTTTGTCCTTTGTCTTGGTGGTGGGTAATTTAGTTTAGTACGTAGGAAAAAATTTAAAAAAAAAAAAAAAAAAAAAAAAAATTATAAAATTAAAATGAAAAAAAAATATATGTTTCTATGTGTGGTGGTGGAATTTCAGGGGTTGTGCCGTCTTTTATTATTTTTCTTTTTCTCCCTATTTTATTTTCAGTTCTTCCCCCCCTTTATTTGATAATTATATTTTTGAGTTTCTTTTTTGTTTTCGTTATCCCTCTAAAATTTTGTTTTTTTTTCTTTTCATTTATTCTTTTGTTTTGTTTCTGTGCCGGCCACTTAGGCGGCAATTTAATTTCTCATATTTTATTTGGTTATTTTCCTTTCTGTGTTTATATGTTTTCTTTTTGGGGTGTGTTGTGTTACTGTGTGTTACCTTGCAGCAGTATTCTCACCTCTTTATTTTTAATTTTGTATTGAAACTTTTCGGTTTTGTTTTGTTCGACTCACCGCCTCTCTCTCCGTTCCGTTGTGGGGGACAGATTTTTCTGTTCAGAGAACGGTAGAGATAGAAGGCAGCTCTGCGGATCGCCCTATCGCACGACATCGCCACCCCTGATGTCGAGCGAAATTTGGGGTTTCGGATTTTAATGCTGAGTCTCCGCCGATTTACGGGGCGTTGATTGACTCGCATTCCGAAACAGCTGATCAGCGAGTGTGAGTAAATATTGTCTGGAGAATACTGAATATAGGCCGACGACGATGAAAAAGCCCGGCCTCTCATCTAATTTGGCTAAGCCAATTAGGTTGATTGAGGAAGGCTTATCGCGCCCGGATTAAGACGGCGCGACGACTTCTTGCGCCAGTTATTATTCCGTGGCCCGTCGCTCGTCGGTATGCGAGGTTTTTATTCTGCTTCCTCCCCGCGGCCGACAACGGAGTCAGGCGCAGTGGGTCTGAGGAAGCAAGGGTCCCCCTCCCTGGATGGGACCCACCGTTCTGTCCCTTTTCGTTTTTCTGTTTTGGTTGGGGTTTGTGAGATGTTTTTTTTTCTCGGTCCTTTTTTTTTTCTAACAACGTCCTAGTCTGTTACAGGACCGCAGTTTTTTTTTTCAAGCCGGCCGCTCGCTCGCCTCGTTGTGCGGCCTATAGGAGCGGGCGCGAAAGCGAGGAGGGGGGTAGGACAATTTTTGGGGGGGGGTGTGTAACGAGGCATATTTTCACTGGGTTGATTGCCTCCTTTTTTTTTGGGTTATGCCTCGTTACGATGATCCTCCCGAATTGCCAGCCCCACTCCTCCGCCCAAGCGGACCACCTCGCCGCTGGGGCAAGTATGAATGAGCGGGCGTGTGTTTGCGTTTGTTTTTTCTTTTTCTTCTCTTTTTTTTTTTTTGCGTTTGCGCGGGCCCCGCTTTTTTCCTTCTCCCCTTCCCCCTTCTCCAACACCAGGAAGGAGCCGCTGCTGCCCCGGTCGCGGAGGAACCCCTCCCTGAGCGACGGAGGCGCGGGATGGGCCCATCGAAGGAAAGTCGCCGGCTGTCCGGTCGCGCCGCCACCCCGTCATCCTCCGCGGGGGCGACCGGCAGCCCACCACCGAGGGACGCCAGGCCTGGGGACAAGCCACCCCCAACCGCCACCTAGAGAGGGCCCCAGGACCTGGCCGCAGAACACCACGGGATGGCCCATCCTCGACGCCGAAATCCCCGGGGTGGGGGAATACCGCGAACCGGGGAAGAAGAGGATGGTGAAGAGAAGCCAGCGAGCCGCCGTGAGAGATAGCCGCATCCTTTCGCGAAAGCCGTTTCTCTTTTTTTTTTCCCCTATTTCGTGTATTTTACGTCTCCGCTTCTTCTTGTTTTTTTTTCAAAATCTGAGTAGTGCGTTCCGTGTTATACTTTGTGTCATTTTGGTATTGTGTGTGCCTGCGTGGAGTGTGTGTCGCCGCCGCCCCTGTGTGGAATTTTTTTTGTGGAGTCCACCAGCGCAAAAAGGTAGGAGTCATCTCCGTACCCTGTTTATTGTTATTCATTTGCGCGTGGGCGAGGGCGATAGGACCCCTGGCCCCAGTGACGAGGACCCTAGAGGCCGCGGACAGTCTACACGACACTGTCCCCTCTAATTTAGTTCTTCTTCGTTTCGCTGTATTTTGGTATTTAGGACCAACGTCCCCTTGCTGTCCACGACCCCTAAGAGGGCGTGTTCCTTCGCGGGCGAATACCACAGCGTTCTTTTTGTATTTCCGATCTTTGTACTCGCGCGTACCGTGAGCCCCCGCGCCGCGAAAGCCTCCCTCGCAACTGGCGAGTCGCCCCCTTTTCCTCGACCGTTGCTTGTAACGCGTGGGGCCCACGCGAATTCATTTTTTCTGTTTTGCTTGAGTGGCCTACTTGGAGGCCCGAATAAAAGCATTTTCCATTGGATACGAACTCGCGGGTCCTTTACTAATTTTTTTCTGACCCCCTCTGATTCCCGCTCCCGACAGAGCAGCCGGAAGGGCGATTACTCCGGACGAGTGCATTAGCACTGGCGCCCCATTAAAGAAATCGTCCGTGGGTGTGAGCATCGGTGCGTGGAGGGCCGTTTTCCCTAACTGCCCCCACTCCAGGGAACCCCCTTCGGGCTTTCCCCCCACCGATCCGTCACATAGTATACTCATTACCCTTATTATAATCAATCTAACTCATATTATTAGCTATATGATGCTTATATTATCGATAGAACGACAATTACTATACTTATTATTCTTATTATTATCAACCTAACTCATACTATTAGCCATACTATGCTTATATGATCGACAGAACGACAATTATTATACTTATTACACTCACTGTTATCAATCTAACTCATATTATTAACCATATTATGCTAATATGATCGATAGAACGACAATTACTATACTCATTACTCTTATTATTATGAGCCTAACTCATATTATTAGCATTATTATGCTTATATGAACGATACAACTACAATTAGTGTACTCATTACTCTTATTATTATCAGCCTAACTCATATTATTAGCCATATTATGCTTATATGATCGATAGAACGAGAATTACTATATTCATTTCTCTTATTATTATCAATCTAACTCAAATTATTAACCATATTATGCAGATATGATCGATAGGACGACAATGACTATACTTATTACTCTTATTATTATCAATCTAACTCATATTATTAACCATATTATGCGGATATGATCGATAGCACGACATTTACTACACTTATTACTCTTATTATTATCAATCTAACTCATATTATTAACCATATTATGCGGATATGATCGATAGCACGACATTTACTACACTTATTACTCTTATTATTATCAATCTAACTCATATTATTAGCTATATTATGCTTATATGATCGACAGAACGACAATTACTATACTTATTACACTCACTGTTATCAATCTAACTCATAGTATTAACCATATTATGCTAATATGATCGATAGAACGACAATTACTATACTTATTACACTCACTGTTATCAATCTAACTCATATTGTTAACCATATTATGCAAATATGATCGATAGAACGACAATTACTATACTCATTACTCTTATTATTATCAGCCTAACTCATATTATTAACCATATTATGCAGATATGATCGATAGAACTACAATTAGTATACTCATTACTCTTATTATTATGAGCCTAACTCATATTATTAGCAATATTATGCTTATATGAACGATACAACTACAATTAGTGTACTCATTACTCTTATTATTATCAGCCTAACTCATATTATTAGCCATATTATGCTTATATGATCGATAGAACGAGAATTACTATATTCATTTCTCTTATTATTATCAATCTAACTCAAATTATTAACCATATTATGCAGATATGATCGATAGGACGACAATTACTATACTTATTACTCTTATTATTATCAATCTAACTCATATTATTAACCATATTATGCGGATATGATCGATAGCACGACATTTACTACACTTATTACTCTTATTATTATCAATCTAACTCATATTATTAGCTATATTATGCTTATATGATCGACAGAACGACAATTACTATACTTATTACACTCACTGTTATCAATCTAACTCATAGTATTAACCATATTATGCTAATATGATCGACAGAACGACAATTACTATACTTATTACACTCACTGTTATCAATCTAACTCATAGTATTAACCATATTATGCTAATATGATCGATAGAACGACAATTACTATACTTATTACACTCACTACTATCAATCTAACTCATATTATTAACCATATTATGCGGATATGATCGATAGCACGACATTTACTACACTTATTACTCTTATTATTATCGATCTAACTCTTATTATTAGCTATATTATGCCCATATGATCGACAGAACGACAATTACTATACTTATTACACTCACTGTTATCAATCTAACTCATATTATTAACCATATTATGCAAATATGATCGATAGAACGACAATTACTATACTCATTACTCTTATTATTATCAGCCTAACTCATATTATTAACCATATTATGCAGATATGATCGATAGAACTACAATTAGTATACTCATTACTCTTATTATTATGAGCCTAACTCATATTATTAGCAATATTATGCTTATATGAACGATACAACTACAATTAGTGTACTCATTACTCTTATTATTATCAGCCTAACTCATATTATTAGCCATATTATGCTTATATGATCGATAGAACGAGAATTACTATATTCATTTCTCTTATTATTATCAATCTAACTCAAATTATTAACCATATTATGCCTATACGATCGATAGAACGACAATTACTAAACTGATTATTCTTATTTTTATCAATCTAACTCGAATTATTAACCATATTATGCAGATATGATCGATAGGACGACAAATACTATACTTATTACTCTTATTATTATCAATCTAACTCATATTATTAGCCATATTATGCTTATATGATCGATAGAACGACAATTACTATACTGATTGCACTCAATGTTATCAAACTAACTCATATTATTAACCATATTATGCTTAAATGATCGATAGAACCACAATTACTATACTTATTACTCTTACTATTATCAACCTAACTCATATTATTAGCCATATTATGCTTATGTGATCGACAGAACGACAATTATTATACTTATTACACTCACTGTTATAAATCTAACTCATATTATTAACGATATTATGCAAACATGATCGATAGAACGACAATTACTATACTCATTACTCTTATTATTATCAGCCTAACTCATATTATTAGCCATATTATGCTTATATGAACGATAGAACGACAATTACTATACTCATTACTCTTATTATTATCAATCTAACTCATATTATTAGCCATATTATTCTTCTATGATCGATAGGACGACAATTACTATACTGATTCCTCTTATTATTATCAATCTAGCTCATATTATTAGCCATATTATGCTTATATGATCGATAGAACGACAATTACTATACTTATTACACTCACTGTTATCAATCTAACTCATATTATTAACCATATTATGCAAATATGATCGATAGAACGACAATTACTATACTTATTTCTCTTATAATTATCAATCTAACTCATATTATTAGCGATATTATGCTTATATGACCGATAGAACGACAATTACTGTACTTATTACACTCACTGTTACCAATCTAACTCATATTATTAACCATATTATGCGGATATGATCGATAGCACGACATTTACTACACTTATTACTCTTATTATTATCGATCTAACTCTTATTATTAGCTATATTATGCCCATATGATCGACAGAACGACAATTACTATACTTATTACACTCACTGTTATCAATCTAACTCATATTATTAACCATATTATGCAAATATGATCGATAGAACGACAATTACTATACTTATTACTCTTATTTTTATCAATCTAACTCAAATTATTAACCATATTATGCGGATATGATCGATAGCACGACACATACTATACTCATTACTCTTATTATTATCAATCTAACTCATATTATTAACCATATTATGCAGATATGATCGATAGAACTACAATTAGTATACTCATTACTCTTATTATTATCAATCTAACTCATATTATTAGCTATATGATGCTTATATGATCGATAGAACGACAATTACTATACTTATTATTCTTATTATTATCAACCTAACTCATACTATTAGCCATACTATGCTTATATGATCGACAGAACGACAATTATTATACTTATTACACTCACTGTTATCAATCTAACTCATATTATTAACCATATTATGCTAATATGATCGATAGAACGACAATTACTATACTCATTACTCTTATTATTATGAGCCTAACTCATATTATTAGCAATATTATGCTTATATGAACGATACAACTACAATTAGTGTACTCATTACTCTTATTATTATCAGCCTAACTCATATTATTAGCCATATTATGCTTATATGATCGATAGAACGAGAATTACTATATTCATTTCTCTTACTATTATCAATCTAGCTCAAATTATTAACCATATTATGCAGATATGATCGATAGGACGACAATGACTATACCAATTACTCTTATTATTATCAATCTAACTCATATTATTAACCATATTATGCGGATATGATCGATAGCACGACATTTACTACACTTATTACTCTTATTATTATCAATCTAACTCATATTATTAACCATATTATGCGGATATGATCGATAGCACGACATTTACTACACTTATTACTCTTATTATTATCAATCTAACTCATATTATTAGCTATATTATGCTTATATGATCGACAGAACGACAATTACTATACTTATTACACTCACAGTTATCAATCTAACTCATAGTATTAACCATATTATGCTAATATGATCGATAGAACGACAATTACTATACTCATTACTCTTATTATTATCAGCCTAACTCATATTATTAACCATATTATGCAGATATGATCGATAGAACTACAATTAGTATACTCATTACTCTTATTATTATCAATCTAACTCATATTATTAGCTATATTATTCTTATATGATCGATAGGACGACAATTACTATACTGATTACTCTTATTATTATCAATCTAACTCATATTATTAGCCATATTATGCTTATATGATCGGTAGAACGATAATTACTATACCTATTACTCTTATTATTATCAATCTGACTCATATCATTAGCCATATTATGCTTATATGATCGATCGAACGACAATGACTATACTCACTACTCTTATTATTATCAATCTAACTCATGTTATTAGCTTTATTATGCCTATACGATCGATAGAACGACAATTACTAAACTGATTATTCTTATTTTTATCAATCTAACTCGAATTATTAACCATATTATGCAGATATGATCGATAGGACGACAAATACTATACTTATTACTCTTATTATTATCAATCTAACTCATATTATTAGCCATATTATGCTTATATGATCGATAGAACGACAATTACTATACTTATTACTCTTATTATTATCAATCTAACTCGTATTGTTAGCTATATTATGCTTATATGATCGATAGAACGACAATTACTAAACTTATTATTCTTATTTTTATCAATCTAACTCAAATTATTAACCATATTATGCAGATATGATCGATCGGACGACTATTACTATACTTATTACTCTTATTATTATCAATCTAACTCATATTATTAGCCATATTATGCTTATATGATCGATAGAACGACAATTACTGTACTGATTGCACTCAATGTTATCAAACTAACTCATATTATTAACCATATTATGCTTAAATGATCGATAGAACCACAATTACTATACTTATTACTCTTACTATTATCAACCTAACTCATATTATTAGCCATATTATGCTTATGTGATCGACAGAACGACAATTATTATACTTATTACACTCACTGTTATAAATCTAACTCATATTATTAACGATATTATGCAAACATGATCGATAGAACGACAATTACTATACTCATTACTCTTATTATTATCAGCCTAACTCATATTATTAGCCATATTATGCTTATATGAACGATAGAACGACAATTACTATACTCATTACTCTTATTATTATCAATCTAACTCATATTATTAGCCATATTATTCTTCTATGATCGATAGGACGACAATTACTATACTCATTTCTGTTATTATTATCAATCTAACTCATATTATTAGCCATATTATGCTTATATGATCGATAGAACGACAATTACTATACTTATTACTCTTATTTTTATCAATCTAACTCAAATTATTAACCATATTATGCAGATATGATCGATAGGACGACAATTACTATACTTATTGCTCTTATTATTATCAATCTAACTCATATTATTAACCATATTATGCGGATATGATCGATAGAACGACAATTACTATACTTATTACTCTTACTGCTATCAACCTAACTCATATTCTTAGCCATATTATGCTTATATGATCGATAGAACGACAATTACTATACTAATTACTCTTATTTTTATCAATCTAACTCAAATTATTAACCATATTATGCGGATATGATCGATAGCACGATGCATACTATACTCATTACTCTTATTATTATCAATCTAACTCATATTATTAACCATATTATGCAGATATGATCGATAGAACTACAATTAGTATACTCATTACTCTTATTATAATCAATCTAACTCATATTATTAGCTATATGATGCTTATATTATCGATAGAACGACAATTACTATACCTATTATTCTTATTATTATCAACCTAACTCATTCTATTAGCCATACTATGCTTATATGATCGACAGAACGACAATTATTATACTTATTACACTCACTGTTATCAATCTAACTCATATTATTAACCATATTATGCTAATATGATCGATAGAACGACAATTACTATACTCATTACCCTTATTATTATGAGCCTAACTCATATTATTAGCATTATTATGCTTATATGAACGATACAACTACAATTAGTGTACTCATTACTCTTATTATTATCAGCCTAACTCATATTATTAGCCATATTATGCTTATATGATCGATAGAACGAGAATTACTATATTCATTTCTCTTATTATTATCAATCTAACTCAAATTATTAACCATATTATGCAGATATGATCGATAGGACGACAATTACTATACTTATTACTCTTATTATCAATCTAACTCATATTATTAACCATATTATGCGGATATGATCGATAGCACGACATTTACTACACTTATTACTCTTATTATTATCAATCTAACCCATATTATTAGCTATATTATGCTTATATGATCGACAGAACGACAATTACTATACTTATTACACTCACTGTTATCAATCTAACTCATAGTATTAACCATATTATGCTAATATGATCGATAGAACGACAATTACTATACTCATTACACTCACTACTATCAATCTAACTCATATTATTAACCATATTATGCGGATATGATCGATAGCACGACATTTACTACACTTATTACTCTTATTATTATCGATCTAACTCTTATTATTAGCTATATTATGCCCATATGATCGACAGAACGACAATTACTATACTTATTACACTCACTGTTATCAATCTAACTCATATTATTAACCATATTATGCAAATATGATCGATAGAACGACAATTACTATACTTATTACTCTTATTTTTATCAATCTAACTCAAATTATTAACCATATTATGCGGATATGATCGATAGCACGACACATACTATACTCATTACTCTTATTATTATCAATCTAACTCATATTATTAACCATATTATGCAGATATGATCGATAGAACTACAATTAGTATACTCATTACTCTTATTATTATCAATCTAACTCATATTATTAGCTATATGATGCTTATATGATCGATAGAACGACAATTACTATACTTATTATTCTTATTATTATCAACCTAACTCATACTATTAGCCATACTATGCTTATATGATCGACAGAACGACAATTATTATACTTATTACACTCACTGTTATCAATCTAACTCATATTATTAACCATATTATGCTAATATGATCGATAGAACGACAACTACTATACTCATTACTCTTATTATTATGAGCCTAACTCATATTATTAGCAATATTATGCTTATATGAACGATACAACTACAATTAGTGTACTCATTACTCTTATTATTATCAGCCTAACTCATATTATTAGCAATATTATGCTTATATGATCGATAGAACGAGAATTACTATATTCATTTCTCTTATTATTATCAATCTAACTCAAATTATTAACCATATTATGCAGATATGATCGATAGGACGACAATTACTATACTTATTACTCTTATTATTATCAATCTAACTCATATTATTAACCATATTATGCGGATATGATCGATAGCACGACATTTACTACACTTATTACTCTTATTATTATCAATCTAACTCATATTATTAACCATATTATGCGGATATGATCGATAGCACGACATTTACTACACTTATTACTCTTATTATTATCAATCTAACTCATATTATTAGCTATATTATGCTTATATGATCGACAGAACGACAATTACTATACTTATTACACTCACTGTTATCAATCTAACTCATAGTATTAACCATATTATGCTAATATGATCGATAGAACGACAATTACTATACTTATTACACTCACTACTATCAATCTAACTCATATTATTAACCATATTATGCGGATATGATCGATAGCACGACATTTACTACACTTATTACTCTTATTATTATCGATCTAACTCTTATTATTAGCTATATTATGCCCATATGATCGACAGAACGACAATTACTATACTTATTACACTCACTGTTATCAATCTAACTCATATTATTAACCATATTATGCAAATATGATCGATAGAACGACAATTACTATACTCATTACTCTTATTATTATCAGCCTAACTCATATTATTAACCATATTATGCAGATATGATCGATAGAACTACAATTAGTATACTCATTACTCTTATTATTATGAGCCTAACTCATATTATTAGCAATATTATGCTTATATGAACGATACAACTACAATTAGTGTACTCATTACTCTTATTATTATCAGCCTAACTCATATTATTAGCCATATTATGCTTATATGAACGATAGAACGACAATTACTATACTCATTACTCTTATTATTATCAATCTAACTCATATTATTAGCCATATTATTCTTCTATGATCGATAGGACGACAATTACTATACTCATTTCTGTTATTATTATCAATCTAACTCATATTATTAGCCATATTATGCTTATATGATCGATAGAACGACAATTACTATACTTATTACTCTTATTTTTATCAATCTAACTCAAATTATTAACCATATTATGCAGATATGATCGATAGGACGACAATTACTATACTTATTGCTCTTATTATTATCAATCTAACTCATATTATTAACCATATTATGCGGATATGATCGATAGAACGACAATTACTATACTTATTACTCTTACTGCTATCAACCTAACTCATATTCTTAGCCATATTATGCTTATATGATCGATAGAACGACAATTACTATACTAATTACTCTTATTTTTATCAATCTAACTCAAATTATTAACCATATTATGCGGATATGATCGATAGCACGATGCATACTATACTCATTACTCTTATTATTATCAATCTAACTCATATTATTAACCATATTATGCAGATATGATCGATAGAACTACAATTAGTATACTCATTACTCTTATTATAATCAATCAAACTCATATTATTAGCTATATGATGCTTATATTATCGATAGAACGACAATTACTATACTTATTATTCTTATTATTATCAACCTAACTCATTCTATTAGCCATACTATGCTTATATGATCGACAGAACGACAATTATTATACTTATTACACTCACTGTTATCAATCTAACTCATATTATTAACCATATTATGCTAATATGATCGATAGAACGACAATTACTATACTCATTACCCTTATTATTATGAGCCTAACTCATATTATTAGCATTATTATGCTTATATGAACGATACAACTACAATTAGTGTACTCATTACTCTTATTATTATCAGCCTAACTCATATTATTAGCCATATTATGCTTATATGATCGATAGAACGAGAATTACTATATTCATTTCTCTTATTATTATCAATCTAACTCAAATTATTAACCATATTATGCAGATATGATCGATAGGACGACAATTACTATACTTATTACTCTTATTATCAATCTAACTCATATTATTAACCATATTATGCGGATATGATCGATAGCACGACATTTACTACACTTATTACTCTTATTATTATCAATCTAACTCATATTATTAGCTATATTATGCTTATATGATCGACAGAACGACAATTACTATACTTATTACACTCACTGTTATCAATCTAACTCATAGTATTAACCATATTATGCTAATATGATCGATAGAACGACAATTACTATACTCATTACACTCACTACTATCAATCTAACTCATATTATTAACCATATTATGCGGATATGATCGATAGCACGACATTTACTACACTTATTACTCTTATTATTATCGATCTAACTCTTATTATTAGCTATATTATGCCCATATGATCGACAGAACGACAATTACTATACTTATTACACTCACTGTTATCAATCTAACTCATATTATTAACCATATTATGCAAATATGATCGATAGAACGACAATTACTATACTTATTACTCTTATTTTTATCAATCTAACTCAAATTATTAACCATATTATGCGGATATGATCGATAGCACGACACATACTATACTCATTACTCTTATTATTATCAATCTAACTCATATTATTAACCATATTATGCAGATATGATCGATAGAACTACAATTAGTATACTCATTACTCTTATTATTATCAATCTAACTCATATTATTAGCTATATGATGCTTATATGATCGATAGAACGACAATTACTATACTTATTATTCTTATTATTATCAACCTAACTCATACTATTAGCCATACTATGCTTATATGATCGACAGAACGACAATTATTATACTTATTACACTCACTGTTATCAATCTAACTCATATTATTAACCATATTATGCTAATATGATCGATAGAACGACAACTACTATACTCATTACTCTTATTATTATGAGCCTAACTCATATTATTAGCAATATTATGCTTATATGAACGATACAACTACAATTAGTGTACTCATTACTCTTATTATTATCAGCCTAACTCATATTATTAGCAATATTATGCTTATATGATCGATAGAACGAGAATTACTATATTCATTTCTCTTATTATTATCAATCTAACTCAAATTATTAACCATATTATGCAGATATGATCGATAGGACGACAATTACTATACTTATTACTCTTATTATTATCAATCTAACTCATATTATTAACCATATTATGCGGATATGATCGATAGCACGACATTTACTACACTTATTACTCTTATTATTATCAATCTAACTCATATTATTAACCATATTATGCGGATATGATCGATAGCACGACATTTACTACACTTATTACTCTTATTATTATCAATCTAACTCATATTATTAGCTATATTATGCTTATATGATCGACAGAACGACAATTACTATACTTATTACACTCACTGTTATCAATCTAACTCATAGTATTAACCATATTATGCTAATATGATCGATAGAACGACAATTACTATACTTATTACACTCACTACTATCAATCTAACTCATATTATTAACCATATTATGCGGATATGATCGATAGCATGACATTTACTACACTTATTACTCTTATTATTATCGATCTAACTCTTATTATTAGCTATATTATGCCCATATGATCGACAGAACGACAATTACTATACTTATTACACTCACTGTTATCAATCTAACTCATATTATTAACCATATTATGCAAATATGATCGATAGAACGACAATTACTATACTCATTACTCTTATTATTATCAGCCTAACTCATATTATTAACCATATTATGCAGATATGATCGATAGAACTACAATTAGTATACTCATTACTCTTATTATTATGAGCCTAACTCATATTATTAGCAATATTATGCTTATATGAACGATACAACTACAATTAGTGTACTCATTACTCTTATTATTATCAGCCTAACTCATATTATTAGCCATATTATGCTTATATGATCGATAGAACGAGAATTACTATATTCATTTCTCTTATTATTATCAATCTAACTCAAATTATTAACCATATTATGCAGATATGATCGATAGGACGACAATTACTATACTTATTACTCTTATTATTATCAATCTAACTCATATTATTAACCATATTATGCGGATATGATCGATAGCACGACATTTACTACACTTATTACTCTTATTATTATCAATCTAACTCATATTATTAGCTATATTATGCTTATATGATCGACAGAACGACAATTACTATACTTATTACACTCACTGTTATCAATCTAACTCATAGTATTAACCATATTATGCTAATATGATCGACAGAACGACAATTACTATACTTATTACACTCACTGTTATCAATCTAACTCATAGTATTAACCATATTATGCTAATATGATCGATAGAACGACAATTACTATACTTATTACACTCACTACTATCAATCTAACTCATATTATTAACCATATTATGCGGATATGATCGATAGCACGACATTTACTACACTTATTACTCTTATTATTATCGATCTAACTCTTATTATTAGCTATATTATGCCCATATGATCGACAGAACGACAATTACTATACTTATTACACTCACTGTTATCAATCTAACTCATATTATTAACCATATTATGCAAATATGATCGATAGAACGACAATTACTATACTCATTACTCTTATTATTATCAGCCTAACTCATATTATTAACCATATTATGCAGATATGATCGATAGAACTACAATTAGTATACTCATTACTCTTATTATTATGAGCCTAACTCATATTATTAGCAGTATTATGCTTATATGAACGATACAACTACAATTAGTGTACTCATTACTCTTATTATTATCAGCCTAACTCATATTATTAGCCATATTATGCTTATATGATCGATAGAACGAGAATTACTATATTCATTTCTCTTATTATTATCAATCTAACTCAAATTATTAACCATATTACGCAGATATGATCGATAGGACGACAATTACTATACTTATTACTCTTATTATTATCAATCTAACTCATATTATTAACCATATTATGCGGATATGATCGATAGCACGACATTTACTACACTTATTACTCTTATTATTATCAATCTAACTCATATCATTAGCCATATTATGCCTATACGATCGATAGAACGACAATTACTAAACTGATTATTCTTATTTTTATCAATCTAACTCGAATTATTAACCATATTATGCAGATATGATCGATAGGACGACAAATACTATACTTATTACTCTTACTATTATCAACCTAACTCATATTATTAGCCATATTATGCTTATATGATCGATAGAACGACAATTACTATACTGATTGCACTCAATGTTATCAAACTAACTCATATTATTAACCATATTATGCTTAAATGATCGATAGAACCACAATTACTATACTTATTACTCTTACTATTATCAACCTAACTCATATTATTAGCCATATTATGCTTATGTGATCGACAGAACGACAATTATTATACTTATTACACTCACTGTTATAAATCTAACTTATATTATTAACGATATTATGCAAACATGATCGATAGAACGACAATTACTATACTCATTACTCTTATTATTATCAGCCTAACTCATATTATTAGCCATATTATGCTTATATGAACGATAGAACGACAATTACTATACTCATTACTCTTATTATTATCAATCTAACTCATATTATTAGCCATATTATTCTTCTATGATCGATAGGACGACAATTACTATACTGATTCCTCTTATTATTATCAATCTAGCTCATATTATTAGCCATATTATGCTTATATGATCGATAGAACGACAATTACTATACTTATTACACTCACTGTTATCAATCTAACTCATATTATTAACCATATTATGCAAATATGATCGATAGAACGACAATTACTATACTTATTTCTCTTATAATTATCAATCTAACTCATATTATTAGGCATATTATGCTTATATGATCGATAGAACGACAATTACTGTACTTATTACACTCACTGTTACCAATCTAACTCATATTATTAACCATATTATGCTTAAATGATCGATAGAACCACAATTACTATACTTATTACTCTTACTATTATCAACCTAACTCATATTATTAGCCATATTATGCTTATGTGATCGACAGAACGACAATTATTATACTTATTACACTCACTGTTATAAATCTAACTTATATTATTAACGATATTATGCAAACATGATCGATAGAACGACAATTACTATACTCATTACTCTTATTATTATCAGCCTAACTCATATTATTAGCCATATTATGCTTATATGAACGATAGAACGACAATTACTATACTCATTACTCTTATTATTATCAATCTAACTCATATTATTAGCCATATTATTCTTCTATGATCGATAGGACGACAATTACTATACTGATTCCTCTTATTATTATCAATCTAGCTCATATTATTAGCCATATTATGCTTATATGATCGATAGAACGACAATTACTATACTTATTACACTCACTGTTATCAATCTAACTCATATTATTAACCATATTATGCAAATATGATCGATAGAACGACAATTACTATACTTATTTCTCTTATAATTATCAATCTAACTCATATTATTAGCCATATTATGCTTATATGATCGATAGAACGACAATTACTGTACTTATTACACTCACTGTTACCAATCTAACTCATATTATTAACCATATTATGCGGATATGATCGATAGCACGACATTTACTACACTTATTACTCTTATTATTATCGATCTAACTCTTATTATTAGCTATATTATGCCCATATGATCGACAGAACGACAATTACTATACTTATTACACTCACTGTTATCAATCTAACTCATATTATTAACCATATTATGCAAATATGATCGATAGAACGACAATTACTATACTTATTACTCTTATTTTTATCAATCTAACTCAAATTATTAACCATATTATGCGGATATGATCGATAGCACGACACATACTATACTCATTACTCTTATTATTATCAATCTAACTCATATTATTAACCATATTATGCAGATATGATCGATAGAACTACAATTAGTATACTCATTACTCTTATTATTATCAATCTAACTCATATTATTAGCTATATGATGCTTATATGATCGATAGAACGACAATTACTATACTTATTATTCTTATTATTATCAACCTAACTCATACTATTAGCCATACTATGCTTATATGATCGACAGAACGACAATTATTATACTTATTACACTCACTGTTATCAATCTAACTCATATTATTAACCATATTATGCTAATATGATCGATAGAACGACAATTACTATACTCATTACTCTTATTATTATGAGCCTAACTCATATTATTAGCAATATTATGCTTATATGAACGATACAACTACAATTAGTGTACTCATTACTCTTATTATTATCAGCCTAACTCATATTATTAGCCATATTATGCTTATATGATCGATAGAACGAGAATTACTATATTCATTTCTCTTATTATTATCAATCTAGCTCAAATTATTAACCATATTATGCAGATATGATCGATAGGACGACAATGACTATACCAATTACTCTTATTATTATCAATCTAACTCATATTATTAACCATATTATGCGGATATGATCGATAGCACGACATTTACTACACTTATTACTCTTATTATTATCAATCTAACTCATATTATTAACCATATTATGCGGATATGATCGATAGCACGACATTTACTACACTTATTACTCTTATTATTATCAATCTAACTCATATTATTAGCTATATTATGCTTATATGATCGACAGAACGACAATTACTATACTTATTACACTCACTGTTATCAATCTAACTCATAGTATTAACCATATTATGCTAATATGATCGATAGAACGACAATTACTATACTCATTACTCTTATTATTATCAGCCTAACTCATATTATTAACCATATTATGCAGATATGATCGATAGAACTACAATTAGTATACTCATTACTCTTATTATTGTCAATCTAACTCATATTATTAGCTATATTATTCTTATATGATCGATAGGACGACAATTACTATACTGATTACTCTTATTATTATCAATCTAACTCATATTATTAGCCATATTATGCTTATATGATCGGTAGAACGATAATTACTATACCTATTACTCTTATTATTATCAATCTGACTCATATCATTAGCCATATTATGCTTATATGATCGATCGAACGACAATGACTATACTCACTACTCTTATTATTATCAATCTAACTCATATTATTAGCTTTATTATGCCTATACGATCGATAGAACGACAATTACTAAACTGATTATTCTTATTTTTATCAATCTAACTCGAATTATTAACCATATTATGCAGATATGATCGATAGGACGACAAATACTATACTTATTACTCTTATTATTATCAATCTAACTCATATTATTAGCCATATTATGCTTATATGATCGATAGAACGACAATTACTATACTTATTACTCTTATTATTATCAATCTAACTCGTATTGTTAGCTATATTATGCTTATATGATCGATAGAACGACAATTACTAAACTTATTATTCTTATTTTTATCAATCTAACTCAAATTATTAACCATATTATGCAGATATGATCGATCGGACGACTATTACTATACTTATTACTCTTATTATTATCAATCTAACTCATATTATTAGCCATATTATGCTTATATGATCGATAGAACGACAATTACTGTACTGATTGCACTCAATGTTATCAAACTAACTCATATTATTAACCATATTATGCTTAAATGATCGATAGAACCACAATTACTATACTTATTACTCTTACTATTATCAACCTAACTCATATTATTAGCCATATTATGCTTATGTGATCGACAGAACGACAATTATTATACTTATTACACTCACTGTTATAAATCTAACTCATATTATTAACGATATTATGCAAACATGATCGATAGAACGACAATTACTATACTCATTACTCTTATTATTATCAGCCTAACTCATATTATTAGCCATATTATGCTTATATGAACGATAGAACGACAATTACTATACTCATTACTCTTATTATTATCAATCTAACTCATATTATTAGCCATATTATTCTTCTATGATCGATAGGACGACAATTACTATACTCATTTCTGTTATTATTATCAATCTAACTCATATTATTAGCCATATTATGCTTATATGATCGATAGAACGACAATTACTATACTTATTACTCTTATTTTTATCAATCTAACTCAAATTATTAACCATATTATGCAGATATGATCGATAGGACGACAATTGCTATACTTATTGCTCTTATTATTATCAATCTAACTCATATTATTAACCATATTATGCGGATATGATCGATAGAACGACAATTACTATACTTATTACTCTTACTGCTATCAACCTAACTCATATTCTTAGCCATATTATGCTTATATGATCGATAGAACGACAATTACTATACTAATTACTCTTATTTTTATCAAACTTACTCAAATTATTAACCATATTATGCGGATATGATCGATAGCACGATGCATACTATACTCATTACTCTTATTATTATCAATCTAACTCATATTATTAACCATATTATGCAGATATGATCGATAGAACTACAATTAGTATACTCATTACTCTTATTATAATCAATCTAACTCATATTATTAGCTATATGATGCTTATATTATCGATAGAACGACAATTACTATACTTATTATTCTTATTATTATCAACCTAACTCATTCTATTAGCCATACTATGCTTATATGATCGACAGAACGACAATTATTATACTTATTACACTCACTGTTATCAATCTAACTCATATTATTAACCATATTATGCTAATATGATCGATAGAACGACAATTACTATACTCATTACCCTTATTATTATGAGCCTAACTCATATTATTAGCATTATTATGCTTATATGAACGATACAACTACAATTAGTGTACTCATTACTCTTATTATTATCAGCCTAACTCATATTATTAGCCATATTATGCTTATATGATCGATAGAACGAGAATTACTATATTCATTTCTCTTATTATTATCAATCTAACTCAAATTATTAACCATATTATGCAGATATGATCGATAGGACGACAATTACTATACTTATTACTCTTATTATTATCAATCTAACTCATATTATTAACCATATTATGCGGATATGATCGATAGCACGACATTTACTACACTTATTACTCTTATTATTATCAATCTAACTCATATTATTAGCTATATTATGCTTATATGATCGACAGAACGACAATTACTATACTTATTACACTCACTCTTATCAATCTAACTCATAGTATTAACCATATTATGCTAATATGATCGATAGAACGACAATTACTATACTCATTACACTCACTACTATCAATCTAACTCATATTATTAACCATATTATGCGGATATGATCGATAGCACGACATTTACTACACTTATTACTCTTATTATTATCGATCTAACTCTTATTATTAGCTATATTATGCCCATATGATCGACAGAACGACAATTACTATACTTATTACACTCACTGTTATCAATCTAACTCATATTATTAACCATATTATGCAAATATGATCGATAGAACGACAATTACTATACTTATTACTCTTATTTTTATCAATCTAACTCAAATTATTAACCATATTATGCGGATATGATCGATAGCACGACACATACTATACTCATTACTCTTATTATTATCAATCTAACTCATATTATTAACCATATTATGCAGATATGATCGATAGAACTACAATTAGTATACTCATTACTCTTATTATTATCAATCTAACTCATATTATTAGCTATATGATGCTTATATGATCGATAGAACGACAATTACTATACTTATTATTCTTATTATTATCAACCTAACTCATACTATTAGCCATACTATGCTTATATGATCGACAGAACGACAATTATTATACTTATTACACTCACTGTTATCAATCTAACTCATATTATTAACCATATTATGCTAATATGATCGATAGAACGACAACTACTATACTCATTACTCTTATTATTATGAGCCTAACTCATATTATTAGCAATATTATGCTTATATGAACGATACAACTACAATTAGTGTACTCATTACTCTTATTATTATCAGCCTAACTCATATTATTAGCAATATTATGCTTATATGATCGATAGAACGAGAATTACTATATTCATTTCTCTTATTATTATCAATCTAACTCAAATTATTAACCATATTATGCAGATATGATCGATAGGACGACAATTACTATACTTATTACTCTTATTATTATCAATCTAACTCATATTATTAACCATATTATGCGGATATGATCGATAGCACGACATTTACTACACTTATTACTCTTATTATTATCAATCTAACTCATATTATTAACCATATTATGCGGATATGATCGATAGCACGACATTTACTACACTTATTACTCTTATTATTATCAATCTAACTCATATTATTAGCTATATTATGCTTATATGATCGACAGAACGACAATTACTATACTTATTACACTCACTGTTATCAATCTAACTCATAGTATTAACCATATTATGCTAATATGATCGATAGAACGACAATTACTATACTTATTACACTCACTACTATCAATCTAACTCATATTATTAACCATATTATGCGGATATGATCGATAGCACGACATTTACTACACTTATTACTCTTATTATTATCGATCTAACTCTTATTATTAGCTATATTATGCCCATATGATCGACAGAACGACAATTACTATACTTATTACACTCACTGTTATCAATCTAACTCATATTATTAACCATATTATGCAAATATGATCGATAGAACGACAATTACTATACTCATTACTCTTATTATTATCAGCCTAACTCATATTATTAACCATATTATGCAGATATGATCGATAGAACTACAATTAGTATACTCATTACTCTTATTATTATGAGCCTAACTCATATTATTAGCAATATTATGCTTATATGAACGATACAACTACAATTAGTGTACTCATTACTCTTATTATTATCAGCCTAACTCATATTATTAGCCATATTATGCTTATATGATCGATAGAACGAGAATTACTATATTCATTTCTCTTATTATTATCAATCTAACTCAAATTATTAACCATATTATGCAGATATGATCGATAGGACGACAATTACTATACTTATTACTCTTATTATTATCAATCTAACTCATATTATTAACCATATTATGCGGATATGATCGATAGCACGACATTTACTACACTTATTACTCTTATTATTATCAATCTAACTCATATTATTAGCTATATTATGCTTATATGATCGACAGAACGACAATTACTATACTTATTACACTCACTGTTATCAATCTAACTCATAGTATTAACCATATTATGCTAATATGATCGACAGAACGACAATTACTATACTTATTACACTCACTGTTATCAATCTAACTCATAGTATTAACCATATTATGCTAATATGATCGATAGAACGACAATTACTATACTTATTACACTCACTACTATCAATCTAACTCATATTATTAACCATATTATGCGGATATGATCGATAGCACGACATTTACTACACTTATTACTCTTATTATTATCGATCTAACTCTTATTATTAGCTATATTATGCCCATATGATCGACAGACCGACAATTACTATACTTATTACACTCACTGTTATCAATCTAACTCATATTATTAACCATATTATGCAAATATGATCGATAGAACGACAATTACTATACTCATTACTCTTATTATTATCAGCCTAACTCATATTATTAACCATATTATGCAGATATGATCGATAGAACTACAATTAGTATACTCATTACTCTTATTATTATGAGCCTAACTCATATTATTAGCAATATTATGCTTATATGAACGATACAACTACAATTAGTGTACTCACTACTCTTATTATTATCAATCTAACTCATATTATTAGCTTTATTATGCCTATACGATCGATAGAACGACAATTACTAAACTGATTATTCTTATTTTTATCAATCTAACTCGAATTATTAACCATATTATGCAGATATGATCGATAGGACGACAAATACTATACTTATTACTCTTATTATTATCAATCTAACTCATATTATTAGCCATATTATGCTTATATGATCGATAGAACGACAATTACTATACTGATTGCACTCAATGTTATCAAACTAACTCATATTATTAACCATATTATGCTTAAATGATCGATAGAACCACAATTACTATACTTATTACTCTTACTATTATCAACCTAACTCATATTATTAGCCATATTATGCTTATGTGATCGACAGAACGACAATTATTATACTTATTACACTCACTGTTATAAATCTAACTCATATTATTAACGATATTATGCAAACATGATCGATAGAACGACAATTACTATACTCATTACTCTTATTATTATCAGCCTAACTCATATTATTAGCCATATTATGCTTATATGAACGATAGAACGACAATTACTATACTCATTACTCTTCTTATTATCAATCTAACTCATATTATTAGCCATATTATTCTTCTATGATCGATAGGACGACAATTACTATACTTATTACTCTTATTATTATCAATCTAACTCATATTATTAACCATATTATGCGGATATGATCGATAGCACGACATTTACTACACTTATTACTCTTATTATTATCAATCTAACTCATATCATTAGCCATATTATGCTTATATGATCGATCGAACGACAATGACTATACTCACTACTCTTATTATTATCAATCTAACTCATATTATTAGCTTTATTATGCCTATACGATCGATAGAACGACAATTACTAAACTGATTATTCTTATTTTTATCAATCTAACTCGAATTATTAACCATATTATGCAGATATGATCGATAGGACGACAAATACTATACTTATTACTCTTATTATTATCAATCTAACTCATATTATTAGCCATATTATGCTTATATGATCGATAGAACGACAATTACTATACTGATTGCACTCAATGTTATCAAACTAACTCATATTATTAACCATATTATGCTTAAATGATCGATAGAACCACAATTACTATACTTATTACTCTTACTATTATCAACCTAACTCATATTATTAGCCATATTATGCTTATGTGATCGACAGAACGACAATTATTATACTTATTACACTCACTGTTATAAATCTAACTCATATTATTAACGATATTATGCAAACATGATCGATAGAACGACAATTACTATACTCATTACTCTTATTATTATCAGCCTAACTCATATTATTAGCCATATTATGCTTATATGAACGATAGAACGACAATTACTATACTCATTACTCTTCTTATTATCAATCTAACTCATATTATTAGCCATATTATTCTTCTATGATCGATAGGACGACAATTACTATACTTATTACTCTTATTATTATCAATCTAACTCATATTATTAACCATATTATGCGGATATGATCGATAGCACGACATTTACTACACTTATTACTCTTATTATTATCAATCTAACTCATATCATTAGCCATATTATGCTTATATGATCGATCGAACGACAATGACTATACTCACTACTCTTATTATTATCAATCTAACTCATATTATTAGCTTTATTATGCCTATACGATCGATAGAACGACAATTACTAAACTGATTATTCTTATTTTTATCAATCTAACTCGAATTATTAACCATATTATGCAGATATGATCGATAGGACGACAAATACTATACTTATTACTCTTATTATTATCAATCTAACTCATATTATTAGCCATATTATGCTTATATGATCGATAGAACGACAATTACTATACTGATTGCACTCAATGTTATCAAACTAACTCATATTATTAACCATATTATGCTTAAATGATCGATAGAACCACAATTACTATACTTATTACTCTTACTATTATCAACCTAACTCATATTATTAGCCATATTATGCTTATGTGATCGACAGAACGACAATTATTATACTTATTACACTCACTGTTATAAATCTAACTCATATTATTAACGATATTATGCAAACATGATCGATAGAACGACAATTACTATACTCATTACTCTTATTATTATCAGCCTAACTCATATTATTAGCCATATTATGCTTATATGAACGATAGAACGACAATTACTATACTCATTACTCTTATTATTATCAATCTAACTCATATTATTAGCCATATTATTCTTCTATGATCGATAGGACGACAATTACTATACTGATTACTCTTATTATTATCAATCTAGCTCATATTATTAGCCATATTATGCTTGTATGATCGATAGAACGACAATTACTATACTTATTACACTCACTGTTATCAATCTAACTCATATTATTAACCATATTATGCAAATATGATCGATAGAACGACAATTACTATACTTATTACTCTTATTTTTATCAATCTAACTCAAATTATTAACCATATTATGCGGATATGATCGATAGCACGACACATACTATACTCATTACTCTTATTATTATCAATCTAACTCATATTATTAACCATATTATGCAGATATGATCGATAGAACTACAATTAGTATACTCATTACTCTTATTATTATCAATCTAACTCATATTATTAGCTATATGATGCTTATATGATCGATAGAACGACAATTACTATACTTATTATTCTTATTATTATCAACCTAACTCATACTATTAGCCATACTATGCTTATATGATCGACAGAACGACAATTATTATACTTATTACACTCACTGTTATCAATCTAACTCATATTATTAACCATATTATGCTAATATGATCGATAGAACGACAATTACTATACTCATTACTCTTATTATTATGAGCCTAACTCATATTATTAGCAATATTATGCTTATATGAACGATACAACTACAATTAGTGTACTCATTACTCTTATTATTATCAGCCTAACTCATATTATTAGCCATATTATGCTTATATGATCGATAGAACGAGAATTACTATATTCATTTCTCTTATTATTATCAATCTAACTCAAATTATTAACCATATTATGCAGATATGATCGATAGGACGACAATGACTATACCTATTACTCTTATTATTATCAATCTAACTCATATTATTAACCATATTATGCGGATATGATCGATAGCACGACATTTACTACACTTATTACTCTTATTATTATCAATCTAACTCATATTATTAACCATATTATGCGGATATGATCGATAGCACGACATTTACTACACTTATTACTCTTATTATTATCAATCTAACTCATATTATTAGCTATATTATGCTTATATGATCGACAGAACGACAATTACTATACTTATTACACTCACTGTTATCAATCTAACTCATATTATTAGCTTTATTATGCCTATACGATCGATAGAACGACAATTACTAAACTGATTATTCTTATTTTTATCAATCTAACTCGAATTATTAACCATATTATGCAGATATGATCGATAGAACTACAATTAGTATACTCATTACTCTTATTATTATGAGCCTAACTCATATTATTAGCAATATTATGCTTATATGAACGATACAACTACAATTAGTGTACTCATTACTCTTATTATTATCAGCCTAACTCATATTATTAGCCATATTATGCTTATATGATCGATAGAACGAGAATTACTATATTCATTTCTCTTATTATTATCAATCTAACTCAAATTATTAACCATATTATGCAGATATGATCGATAGGACGACAATAACTATACTTATTACTCTTATTATTATCAATCTAACTCATATTATTAGCTATATTATGCTTATATGATCGACAGAACGACAATTACTATACTTATTACACTCACTGTTATCAATCTAACTCATATTATTAACCATATTATGCAAATATGATCGATAGAACGACAATTACTATACTCATTCCTCTTATTATTATCAGCCTAACTCATATTATTAACCATATTATGCAGATATGATCGATAGAACTACAATTAGTATACTCATTACTCTTATTATTATCAATCTAACTCATATTATTAGCTATATTATTCTTATATGATCGATAGAACGACAATTACTATACTGATTACTCTTATTATTATCAATCTAACTCATATTATTAGCCATATTATGCTTATATGATCGGTAGAACGATAATTACTATACCTATTACTCTTATTATTATCAATCTAACTCATATCATTAGCCATATTATGCTTATATGATCGATCGAACGACAATGACTATACTCACTACTCTTATTATTATCAATCTAACTCATATTATTAGCTTTATTATGCCTATACGATCGATAGAACGACAATTACTAAACTGATTATTCTTATTTTTATCAATCTAACTCGAATTATTAACCATATTATGCAGATATGATCGATAGGACGACAAATACTATACTTATTACTCTTATTATTATCAATCTAACTCATATTATTAGCCATATTATGCTTATATGATCGATAGAACGACAATTACTATACTTATTACTCTTATTTTTATCAATCTAACTCAAATTATTAACCATATTATGCAGATATGATCGATAGGACGACAATTACTATACTTATTACTCTTATTATTATCAATCTAACTCATATTATTAACCATATTATGCGGATATGATCGATAGCACGACATTTACTACACTTATTACTCTTATTATTATCAATCTAACTCATATTATTAGCTATATTATGCTTATATGATCGACAGAACGACAATTACTATACTTATTACACTCACTGTTATCAATCTAACTCATAGTATTAACCATATTATGCTAATATGATCGATAGAACGACAATTACTATACTTATTACACTCACTACTATCAATCTAACTCATATTATTAACCATATTATGCGGATATGATCGATAGCACGACATTTACTACACTTATTACTCTTATTATTATCGATCTAACTCTTATTATTAGCTATATTATGCCCATATGATCGACAGAACTACAATTACTATACTTATTACACTCACTGTTATCAATCTAACTCATATTATTAACCATATTATGCAGATATGATCGATCGGACGACTATTACTATACTTATTACTCTTATTATTATCAATCTAACTCATATTATTAGCCATATTATGCTTATATGATCGATAGAACGACAATTACTATACTGATTGCACTCAATGTTATCAAACTAACTCATATTATTAACCATATTATGCTTAAATGATCGATAGAACCACAATTACTATACTTATTACTCTTACTATTATCAACCTAACTCATATTATTAGCCATATTATGCTTATATGAACGATAGAACGACAATTACTATACTCATTACTCTTATTATTATCAATCTAACTCATATTATTAGCCATATTATTCTTCTATGATCGATAGGACGACAATTACTATACTCATTTCTGTTATTATTATCAATCTAACTCATATTATTAGCCATATTATGCTTATATGATCGATAGAACGACAATTACTATACTTATTACTCTTATTTTTATCAATCTAACTCAAATTATTAACCATATTATGCAGATATGATCGATAGGACGACAATTACTATACTTATTGCTCTTATTATTATCAATCTAACTCATATTATTAACCATATTATGCAGATATGATCGATAGAACTACAATTAGTATACTCATTACTCTTATTATAATCAATCTAACTCATATTATTAGCTATATGATGCTTATATTATCGATAGAACGACAATTACTATACTTATTATTCTTATTATTATCAACCTAACTCATACTATTAGCCATACTATGCTTATATGATCGACAGAACGACAATTACTATACTTATTACACTCACTGTTATCAATCTAACTCATATTATTAACCATATTATGCTAATATGATCGATAGAACGACAATTACTATACTCATTACTCTTATTATTATGAGCCTAACTCATATTATTAGCAATATTATGCTTATATGAACGATACAACTACAATTAGTGTACTCATTACTCTTATTATTATCAGCCTAACTCATATTATTAGCCATATTATGCTTATATGATCGATAGAACGAGAATTACTATATTCATTTCTCTTATTATTATCAATCTAACTCAAATTATTAACCATATTATGCAGATATGATCGATAGGACGACAATTACTATACTTATTACTCTTATTATTATCAATCTAACTCATATTATTAACCATATTATGCGGATATGATCGATAGCACGACATTTACTACACTTATTACTCTTATTATTATCAATCTAACTCATATTATTAGCCATATTATGCTTATATGATCGATAGAACGACAATTACTATACTTATTACTCTTATTTTTATCAATCTAACTCAAATTATTAACCATATTATGCGGATATGATCGATAGCACGACACATACTATACTCATTACTCTTATTATTATCAATCTAACTCATATTATTAACCATATTATGCAGATATGATCGATAGAACTACAATTAGTATACTCATTACTCTTATTATTATCAATCTAACTCATATTATTAGCTATATGATGCTTACATGATCGATAGAACGACAATTACTATACTTATTATTCTTATTATTATCAACCTAACTCATACTATTAGCTATACTATGCTTATATGATCGACAGAACGACAATTATTATACTTATTACACTCACTGTTATCAATCTGACTCATATTATTAACCATATTATGCGGATATGATCGATAGAACTACAATTAGTATACTCCTTACTCTTATTATTATCAATCTAACTCATATTATTAGCCATATTATGCTTATATGATCGATAGAACGAGAATTACTATATTCATTTCTCTTATTATTATCAATCTAACTCAAATTATTAACCATATTATGCAGATATGATCGATAGGACGACAATTACTATACTTATTGCTCTTATTATTATCAATCTCACTCATATTATTAACCATATTATGCGGATATGATCGATAGAACGACAATTACTATACTTATTACTCTTACTGCTATCAACCTAACTCATATTCTTAGCCATATTATGCTTATATGATCGATAGAACGACAATTACTATACTTATTACTCTTATTTTTATCAATCTAACTCAAATTATTAACCATATTATGCGGATATGATCGATAGCACGACACATACTATACTCATTACTCTTATTATTATCAATCTAACTCATATTATTAACCATATTATGCAGATATGATCGATAGAACTACAATTAGTATACTCATTACTCTTATTATTATCAATCTAACTCATATTATTAGCTATATGATGCTTACATGATCGATAGAACGACAATTACTATACTTATTATTCTTATTATTATCAACCTAACTCATACTATTAGCCATACTATGCTTATATGATCGACAGAACGACAATTATTATACTTATTACACTCACTGTTATCAACCTAACTCATATTATTAGCCATATTGTGCAAATATGATCGATAGAACGACAATTACTATACTTATTACTCTTATTATTATCAATCTAACTCATATTATTAGCCATATTACGCTTATATGATCGATAGAACGAGAATTACTATATTCATTTCTCTTATTATTATCAATCTAACTCAAATTATTAACCATATTATGCAGATATGATCGATAGGACGACAATTACTATACTTATTGCTCTTATTATTATCAATCTCACTCATATTATTAACCATATTATGCGGATATGATCGGTAGAACGACAATTACTATACTTATTACTCTTACTGCTATCAACCTAACTCATATTCTTAGCCATATTATGCTTATATGATCGATAGAACGACAATTACTATACTTATTACTCTTATTATTATCAATCTAACTCATATTATTAACCATATTATGCGGATATGATCGATAGCACGACATTTACTACACTTATTACTCTTATTATTATCAGCCTAACTCATATTATTAGCCATTTTATGCTTATATGATCGATAGAACGACAATTACTATGCTCATTTCTGTTATTATTATCAATCTAACTCATATTATTAGCCATATTATGCTTATATGATCGATAGAACGAGAATTACTATATTCATTTCTCTTATTATTATCAATCTAACTCAAATTATTAACCATATTATGCAGATATGATCGATAGGACGACAATTACTATACTTATTGCTCTTATTATTATCAATCTCACTCATATTATTAACCATATTATGCGGATATGATCGATAGAACGACAATTACTATACTTATCACTCTTACTGCTATCAACCTAACTCATATTCTTAGCCATATTATGCTTATATGATCGATAGAACGACAATTACTATACTTATTACTCTTATTTTTATCAATCTAACTCAAATTATTAACCATATTATGCGGATATGATCGATAGCACGACACATACTATACTCATTACTCTTATTATTATCAATCTAACTCATATTATTAACCATATTATGCAGATATGATCGATAGAACTACAATTAGTATACTCATTACTCTTATTATTATCAATCTAACTCATATTATTAGCTATATGATGCTTACATGATCGATAGAACGACAATTACTATACTTATTATTCTTATTATTATCAACCTAACTCATACTATTAGCTATACTATGCTTATATGATCGACAGAACGACAATTATTATACTTATTACACTCACTGTTATCAATCTGACTCATATTATTAACCATATTATGCGGATATGATCGATAGAACTACAATTAGTATACTCCTTACTCTTATTATTATCAATCTAACTCATATTATTAGCCATATTATGCTTATATGATCGATAGAACGAGAATTACTATATTCATTTCTCTTATTATTATCAATCTAACTCAAATTATTAACCATATTATGCAGATATGATCGATAGGACGACAATTACTATACTTATTGCTCTTATTATTATCAATCTCACTCATATTATTAACCATATTATGCGGATATGATCGATAGAACGACAATTACTATACTTATTACTCTTACTGCTATCAACCTAACTCATATTCTTAGCCATATTATGCTTATATGATCGATAGAACGACAATTACTATACTTATTACTCTTATTTTTATCAATCTAACTCAAATTATTAACCATATTATGCGGATATGATCGATAGCACGACACATACTATACTCATTACTCTTATTATTATCAATCTAACTCATATTATTAACCATATTATGCAGATATGATCGATAGAACTACAATTAGTATACTCATTACTCTTATTATTATCAATCTAACTCATATTATTAGCTATATGATGCTTACATGATCGATAGAACGACAATTACTATACTTATTATTCTTATTATTATCAACCTAACTCATACTATTAGCCATACTATGCTTATATGATCGACAGAACGACAATTATTATACTTATTACACTCACTGTTATCAACCTAACTCATATTATTAGCCATATTGTGCAAATATGATCGATAGAACGACAATTACTATACTTATTACTCTTATTATTATCAATCTAACTCATATTATTAGCTGTATTATGCTTATATGATCTATAGAACGACAATTACTAAACTTATTATTCTTATTTTTATCAATCTAACTCAAATTATTAGCCATATTATGCAGATATGATCGATAGGACGACAATTACTATACTTATTACACTCACTACTATCAATCTAACTCATATTATTAACCATATTATGCGGATATGATCGATAGCACGACATTTACTACACTTATTACTCTTATTATTATCGATCTAACTCTTATTATTAGCTATATTATGCCCATATGATCGACAGAACGACAATTACTATACTTATTACACTCACTGTTATCAATCTAACTCATATTATTAACCATATTATGCAAATATGATCGATAGAACGACAATTACTATACTCATTACTCTTATTATTATCAGCCTAACTCATATTATTAGCTTTATTATGCCTCTACGATCGATAGAACGACAATTACTAAACTGATTATTCTTATTTTTATCAATCTAACTCGAATTATTAACCATATTATGCAGATATGATCGATAGGACGACAAATACTATACTTATTACTCTTATTATTATCAATCTAACTCGTATTATTAGCTATATTATGCTTATATGATCGACAGAACAACAATTACTATACTTATTGCACTCAATGTTATCAATCTAACTCATATTATTAACCATATTATGCTTAAATGATCGATAGAACCACAATTACTATACTTATTACTCTTACTATTATCAACCTAACTCATATTATTAGCCATATTATGCTTATGTGATCGACAGAACGACAATTATTATACTTATTACACTCACTGTTATCAATCTAACTCATATTATTAACCATATTATGCTAATATGATCGATAGAACGACAATTACTATACTCATTACTCTTATTATTATCAGCCTAACTCATATTACTAGCAATATTATGCTTATATGAACGAAACAACTACAATTAGTGTACTCATTACTCTTATTATTATCAATCTAACTCATATTATTAACCATATTGTGCAAATATGATCGATAGAACGACAATTACTATACTTATTACTCTTATTATTATCAATCTAACTCATATTATTAGCTATATTATGCTTATATGATCTATAGAACGACAATTACTAAACTTATTATTCTTATTTTTATCAATCTAACTCAAATTATTAGCCATATTATGCAGATATGATCGATAGGACGACAATTACTATACTTATTACTCTTATTATTATCAATCTAACTCATATTATTAACCATATTGTGCGGATATGATCGATGGCACGACATTTACTACACTTATTACTCTTATTATTATCAATCTAACTCATATTATTAGCTATATTATGCTTATATGATCGACAGAACGACAATTACTATACTTATTACACTCACTGTTATCAATCTAACTCATATTATTAACCATATTATGCAAATATGATCGATAGAACGACAATTACTATACTCATTACTCTTATTATTATCAGCCTAACTCATATTATTAGCTTTATTATGCCTATACGATCGATAGAACGACAATTACTAAACTGATTATTCTTATTTTTATCAATCTAACTCGAATTATTAACCATATTATGCAGATATGATCGATAGGACGACAAATACTATACTTATTACTCTTATTATTATCAATCTAACTCGTATTATTAGCTATATTATGCTTATATGATCGACAGAATGACAATTACTATACTTATTACTCTTATTATTATCAATCTAACTCATATTATTAGCCATATTATGCTTATATGATCGATAGAACGACAATTACTATACTTATTACTCTTATTATTATCAATCTAACTCGTATTATTAGCTATATTATGCTTATATGATCGATAGAACGACAATTACGAAACTTATTATTCTTATTTTTATCAATCTAACTCAAATTATTAACCATATTATGCAGATATGATCGATCGGATGACAATTACTATACTTATTACTCTTATTATTATCAATCTAACTCATATTATTAGCCATATTATGCTTATATGATCGATAGAACGACAATTACTATACTTATTACTCTTACTATTATCAACCTAACTCGTATTATTAGCTATATTATGCTTATATGATCGACACAACAACAATTACTATACTTATTGCACTCAATGTTATCAATCTAACTCATATTATTAACCATATTATGCTTAAATGATCGATAGAACCACAATTACTATACTTATTACTCTTACTATTATCAACCTAACTCATATTATTAGCCATATTATGCTTATGTGATCGACAGAACGACAATTATTATACTTATTACACTCACTGTTATAAATCTAACTTATATTATTAACGATATTATGCAAACATGATCGATAGAACGACAATTACTATACTCATTACTCTTATTATTATCAATCTAACTCATATTATTAGCCATATTATTCTTCTATGATCGATAGGACGACAATTACTATACTGATTACTCTTATTATTATCAATCTAACTCATATTATTAACCATATTATGCTTATATGATCGATAGAACGACAATTACTATACTTATTACACTCACTGTTATCAATCTAACTCATATTATTAACCATATTATGCAAATATGATCGATAGAACGACAATTACTATACTTATTTCTCTTATAATTATCAATCTAACTCATATTATTAGCCATATTATGCTTATATGATCGATAGAACGACAATTACTATACTTATTACTCTTCTTATTACCAATCTAACTCATATTATTAGCCATATTATGCTTATGTGATCGATAGAACGGCAATTACTGTACTTATTACTCTTACTATTATCAACCTAACTCATATTATTAGCCATACTATGCTTATATGATCGATAGAACGACAATTACTGTACTTGTTACACTCATTGTTACCAATCTAACTCATATTATTAACCATATTTGCGGATATGATCGATAGCACGACATTTACTACACTTATTACTCTTATTATTATCGATCTAACTCATATTATTAGCTATATTATGCTTATATGATCGACAGAACTACAATTACTATACTTATTACACTCACTGTTATCAATCTAACTCATATTATTAACCATATTATGCAAATATGATCGATAGAACGACAATTACTATACTCATTACTCTTATTATTATCAGCCTAACTCATATTATTAACCATATTATGCAGATATGATCGATAGAACTACAATTAGTATACTCATTACTCTTATTATTATCAATCTAACTCATATTATTAGCTCAATTATTCTTATATGATCGATAGGACGACAATTACTATACTGATTACTCTTATTATTATCAATCTAACTCATATCATTAGCCATATTATGCTTATATGATCGATCGAACGACAATGACTATACTCACTACTCTTATTATTATCAATCTAACTCATATTATTAGCTTTATTATGCCTATACGATCGATAGAACGACAATTACTAAACTGATTATTCTTATTTTTATCAATCTATCTCGAATTATTAACCATATTATGCAGATATGATCGATAGGACGACAAATACTATACTTATTACTCTTATTATTATCAATCTAACTCATATTATTAGCCATATTATGCTTATATGATCGATAGAACGACAATTACTATACTTATTACTCTTATTATTATCAATCTAACTCGTATTATTAGCTATATTATGCTTATATGATCGATAGAACGACAATTACTAAACTTATTATTCTTATTTTTATCAATCTAACTCAAATTATTAACCATATTATGCAGATATGATCGATCGGACGACTATTACTATACTTATTACTCTTATTATTATCAATCTAACTCATATTATTAGCCATATTATGCTTATATGATCGATAGAACGACAATTACTATACTGATTGCACTCAATGTTATCAAACTAACTCATATTATTAACCATATTATGCTTAAATGATCGATAGAACCACAATTACTATACTTATTACTCTTACTATTATCAACCTAACTCAGATTATTAGCCATATTATGCTTATGTGATCGACAGAACGACAATTATTATACTTATTACACTCACTGTTATAAATCTAACTCATATTATTACCGATATTATGCAAACATGATCGATAGAACGACAATTACTATACTCATTACTCTTATTATTATCAGCCTAACTCATATTATTAGCCATATTATGCTTATATGATCGATAGAACGAGAATTACTATATTCATTTCTCTTATTATTATCAATCTAACTCAAATTATTAACCATATTATGCAGATATGATCGATAGGACGACAATTACTATACTTATTACTCTTATTATTATCAATCTAACTCATATTATTAACCATATTATGCGGATATGATCGATAGCACGACATTTACTACACATATTACTCTTATTATTATCAATCTAACTCATATTATTAGCCATATTATGCTTATATGATCGATAGAACGACAATTACTATACTTATTACTCTTCTTATTACCAATCTAACTCATATTATTAGCCGTATTATGCTTATGTGATCGATAGAACGGCAATTACTGTACTTATTACTCTTACTATGATCAACCTAACTCATATTATTAGCCATACTATGCTTATATGATCGATAGAACCACAATTACTGTACTTATTACACTCACTGTTACCAATCTAACTCATATTATTAACCATATTATGCGGATATGATCGATAGCACGACATTTACTATACTTATTACTCTTATTATTATCAATCTAACTCATATTATTAGCTATATCATGCTTATATGATCGACAGAACGACAATTACTATAATTATTACACTCCCTGTTATCAATCTAACTCATATTATAAACCATATTATGCTTATATGATCGATAGAACGACAATTACTATACTTATTACTCTTATTTTTATCAATCTAACTCAAATTATTAACCATATTATGCGGATATGATCGATAGCACGACACATACTATACTCATTACTCTTATTATTATCAATCTAACTCATATTATTAACCATATTATGCAGATATGATCGATAGAACTACAATTAGTATACTCATTACTCTTATTATTATCAATCTAACTCATATTATTAGCTATATGATGCTTACATGATCGATAGAACGACAATTACTATACTTATTATTCTTATTATTATCAACCTAACTCATACTATTAGCCATACTATGCTTATATGATCGACAGAACGACAATTATTATACTTATTACACTCACTGTTATCAACCTAACTCATATTATTAGCCATATTGTGCAAATATGATCGATAGAACGACAATTACTATACTTATTACTCTTATTATTATCAATCTAACTCATATTATTAGCTGTATTATGCTTATATGATCTATAGAACGACAATTACTAAACTTATTATTCTTATTTTTATCAATCTAACTCAAATTATTAGCCATATTATGCAGATATGATCGATAGGACGACAATTACTATACTTATTACACTCACTACTATCAATCTAACTCATATTATTAACCATATTATGCGGATATGATCGATAGCACGACATTTACTACACTTATTACTCTTATTATTATCGATCTAACTCTTATTATTAGCTATATTATGCCCATATGATCGACAGAACGACAATTACTATACTTATTACACTCACTGTTATCAATCTAACTCATATTATTAACCATATTATGCAAATATGATCGATAGAACGACAATTACTATACTCATTACTCTTATTATTATCAGCCTAACTCATATTATTAGCTTTATTATGCCTCTACGATCGATAGAACGACAATTACTAAACTGATTATTCTTATTTTTATCAATCTAACTCGAATTATTAACCATATTATGCAGATATGATCGATAGGACGACAAATACTATACTTATTACTCTTATTATTATCAATCTAACTCGTATTATTAGCTATATTATGCTTATATGATCGACAGAACAACAATTACTATACTTATTGCACTCAATGTTATCAATCTAACTCATATTATTAACCATATTATGCTTAAATGATCGATAGAACCACAATTACTATACTTATTACTCTTACTATTATCAACCTAACTCATATTATTAGCCATATTATGCTTATGTGATCGACAGAACGACAATTATTATACTTATTACACTCACTGTTATCAATCTAACTCATATTATTAACCATATTATGCTAATATGATCGATAGAACGACAATTACTATACTCATTACTCTTATTATTATCAGCCTAACTCATATTACTAGCAATATTATGCTTATATGAACGAAACAACTACAATTAGTGTACTCATTACTCTTACTATTATCAATCTAACTCATATTATTAACCATATTGTGCAAATATGATCGATAGAACGACAATTACTATACTTATTACTCTTATTATTATCAATCTAACTCATATTATTAGCTATATTATGCTTATATGATCTATAGAACGACAATTACTAAACTTATTATTCTTATTTTTATCAATCTAACTCATATTATTAACCATATTATGCGGATATGATCGATAGAACGACAATTACTATACTTATTACTCTTACTGCTATCAACCTAACTCATATTCTTAGCCATATTATGCTTATATGATCGATAGAACGACAATTACTATACTTATTACTCTTATTTTTATCAATCTAACTCAAATTATTAACCATATTATGCGGATATGATCGATAGCACGACACATACTATACTCATTACTCTTATTATTATCAATCTAACTTATATTATTAACCATATTATGCAGATATGATCGATAGAACTACAATTAGTATACTCATTACTCTTATTATTATCAATCTAACTCATATTATTAACCATATTATGCGGATATGATCGATAGCACATTTACTACACTTATTACTCTTATTATTATCAATCTAACTCATATTATTAGCTATATTATGCTTATATGATCGACAGAACGACAATTACTATACTTATTACACTCACTGTTATCAATCTAACTCATAGTATTAACCATATTATGCTAATATGATCGATAGAACGACAATTACTATACTCATTACTCTTATTATTATCAGCCTAACTCATATTATTAACCATATTATGCAGATATGATCGATAGAACTACAATTAGTATACTCATTACTCTTATTATTATCAATCTAACTCATATTATTAGCTATATTATTCTTATATGATCGATAGGTCGACAATTACTATACTGATTACTCTTATTATTATCAATCTAACTCATATTATTAGCCATATTATGCTTATATGATCGGTAGAACGATAATTACTATACCTATTACTCTTATTATTATCAATCTAACTCATATCATTAGCCATATTATGCTTATATGATCGATCGAACGACAATGACTATACTCACTTCTCTTATTATTATCAATCTAACTCATATTATTAGCTTTATTATGCCTATACGATCGATAGAACGACAATTACTAAACTGATTATTCTTATTTTTATCAATCTAACTCGAATTATTAACCATATTATGCAGATATGATCGATAGGACGACAAATACTATACTTATTACTCTTATTATTATCAATCTAACTCGTATTATTAGCTATATTATGCTTATATGATCGACAGAACAACAATTACTATACTTATTGCACTCAATGTTATCAATCTAACTCATATTATTAACGATGTTATGCAAACATGATCGATAGAACGACAATTACTATACTCATTACTCTTATTATTATCAGCCTAACTCATATTATTAGCCATATAATGCTTATATGAACGATAGAACGACTATTTCTATACTCATTACTCTTATTATTATCAATCTAACTCATATTATTAGCCATATTATTCTTCTATGATCGATAGGACGACAATTACTATACTGATTACTCTTATTGTTATCAATCTAACTCATATTATTAGCCATATTCTGCTTAAATGATCGATAGAACCACAATTACTATACTTATTACTCTTATTATTATCTTTCTAACTCATATTATTAGCTATATTATGCTTATATGATCTATAGAACGACAATTACTAAACTTATTATTCTTATTTTTATCAATCTAACTCAAATTATTAACCATATTATGCAGATATGATCGATAGGACGACAATTAATATACTTATTACTCTTATTATTATCAATCTAACTCATATTATTAACCATATTATGCAGATATGATCGATAGGACGACAAATACTATACTTATTACACTCACTATTATCAATCTAACTCATATTATTAACCACATTATGCGGATATGATCGATAGCACGACATTTACTACACTTATTACTCTTATTATTATCGATCTAACTCATATTATCAGCTATATTATGCTTATATGATCGACAGAACGACAATTACTATACTTATCACACTCACTGTTATCAATCTGACTCATATTATTAACCATATTATGCGGATATGATCGATAGAACTACAATTAGTATACTCCTTACTCTTATTATTATCAATCTAACTCATATTATTAGCCATATTATGCTTATATGATCGATAGAACGAGAATTACTATATTCATTTCTCTTGTTATTATCAATCTAACTCAAATTATTAACCATATTATGCAGATATGATCTATAGAACGACAATTACTATACTTATTATTCTTATTATTATCAACCTAACTCATACTATTAGCCATACTATGCTTATATGATCGACAGAACGACAATTATTATACTTATTACACTCACAGTTATCAATCTAACTCATATTATTAACCATATTATGCTAATATGCTCGATAGAACGACAATTACTATACTCATTACTCTTATTATTATCAGCCTAACTCATATTATTAGCAATATTATGCTTATATGAACGATACAACTACAATTAGTGTGCTCATTACTCTTATTATTATCAATCTAACTCATATTATTAGCCATATTCTGCTTAAATGATCGATAGAACCACAATTACTATACTTATTACTCTTACTATTATCAACCTAACTCATATTATTAGCCATGTTGTGCAAATATGATCGATAGAACGACAATTACTATACTTATTACTCTTATTATTATCAATCTATCTCATATTATTAGCTATATTATGCTTATATGATCTATAGAACGACAATTACTAAACTTATTATTCTTATTTTTATCAATCTAACTCAAATTATTAGCCATATTATGCAGATATGATCGATAGGACGACAATTACTATACTTATTACTCTTATTATTATCAATCTAACTCATATTATTAACCATATTGTGCGGATATGATCGATGGCACGACATTTACTACACTTATTACTCTTATTATTATCAATCTAACTCATATTATTAGCTATATTATGCTTATATGATCGACAGAACGACAATTACTATACTTATTACACTCACTGTTATCAATCTAACTCATATTATTAACCATATTATGCAAATATGATCGATAGAACGACAATTACTATACTCATTACTCTTATTATTATCAGCCTAACTCATATTATTAGCTTTGATATGCCTATACGATCGATAGAACGACAATTACTAAACTGATTATTCTTATTTTTATCAATCTAACTCGAATTATTAACCATATTATGCAGATATGATCGATAGGACGACAAATACTATACTTATTACTCTTATTATTATCAATCTAACTCGTATTATTAGCTATATTATGCTTATATGATCGACAGAATGACAATTACTATACTTATTACTCTTATTATTATCAATCTAACTCATATTATTAGCCATATTATGCTTATATGATCGATAGAACGACAATTACTATACTTATTACTCTTATTATTATCAATCTAACTCGTATTATTAGCTATATTATGCTTATATGATCGATAGAACGACAATTACTAAACTTATTATTCTTATTTTTATCAATCTAACTCAAATTATTAACCATATTATGCAGATATGATCGATCGGATGACAATTACTATACTTATTACTCTTATTATTATCAATCTAACTCATATTATTAGCCATATTATGCTTATATGATCGATAGAACGACAATTACTATACTTATTACTCTTACTATTATCAACCTAACTCGTATTATTAGCTATATTATGCTTATATGATCGACACAACAACAATTACTATACTTATTGCACTCAATGTTATCAATCTAACTCATATTATTAACCATATTATGCTTAAATGATCGATAGAACCACAATTACTATACTTATTACTCTTACTATTATCAACCTAACTCATATTATTAGCAATATTATGCTTATATGAACGATACAACTACAATTAGTGTACTCATTACTCTTATTATTATCAGCCTAACTCATATTATTAGCCATATTATGCTTATATGATCGATAGAACGAGAATTACTATATTCATTTCTCTTATTATTATCAATCTAACTGAAATTATTAACCATATTATGCAGATATGATCGATTGGACGACAATTACTATACTTATTACTCTTATTATTATCAATCTAACTCATATTATTAACCATATTATGCGGATATGTTCGATAGCACGACATTTACTACACTTATTACTCTTATTATTATCAATCTAACTCATATTATTAACCATATTATGCGGATATGATCGATAGAACGACAATTACTATACTTATTACTCTTACTGCTATCAACCTAACTCATATTCTTAGCCATATTATGCTTATATGATCGATAGAACGACAATTACTATACTTATTACTCTTATTTTTATCAATCTAACTCAAATTATTAACCATATTATGCAGATATGATCGATAGAACTACAATTAGTATACTCATTACTCTTATTATAATCAATCTAACTCATATTATTAGCTATATGATGCTTATATGATCCATAGAACGACAATTACTATACTCATTTCTGTTATTATTATCAATCTAACTCATATTATTAACCATATTATGCAGATATGATCGATAGGACGACAATTACTATACTTATTGCTCTTATTATTATCAATCTAACTCATATTATTAACCATATTATGCGGATATGATCGATAGAACGACAATTACTATACTTATTACTCTTACTGCTATCAACCTAACTCATATTCTTAGCCATATTATGCTTATATGATCGATAGAACGACAATTACTATACTTATTACTCTTATTTTTATCAATCTAACTCAAATTATTAACCATATTATGCGGATATGATCGATAGCACGATACATACTATACTCATTACTCTTATTATTATCAATCTAACTCATATTATTAACCATATTATGCAGATATGATCGATAGAACTACAATTAGTATACTCATTACTCTTATTATAATCAATCTAACTCATATTATTAGCTATATGATGCTTATATTATCGATAGAACGACAATTACTATACTTATTATTCTTATTATTATCAACCTAACTCATACTATTAGCCATACTATGCTTATATGATCGACAGAACGACAATTATTATACTTATTACACTCACTGTTATCAATCTAACTCATATTATTAACCATATTATGCTGATATGATCGATAGAACGACAATTACTATACTCATTACTCTTATTACTATGAGCCTAACTCATATTATTAGCAATATTATGCTTATATGAACGATACAACTACAATTAGTGTACTCATTACTCTTATTATTATCAGCCTAACTCATATTATTAGCCATATTATGCTTATATGATCGATAGAACGAGAATTACTATATTCATTTCTCTTATTATTATCAATCTAACTCAAATTATTAACCATATTATGCAGATATGATCGATAGGACGACAATTACTATACTTATTACTCTTATTATTATCAATCTAACTCATATTATTAACCATATTATGCGGATATGATCGATAGCACGACATTTACTACACTTATTACTCTTATTATTATCAATCTAACTCATATTATTAACCATATTATGCGGATATGATCGATAGCACGACATTTACTACACATATTACTCTTATTATAATCAATCTAACTCATATTATTAGCTATATTATGCTTATATGATCGACAGAACGACAATTACTATACTTATTACACTCACTGTTATCAATCTAACTCATAGTATTAACCATATTATGCTAATATGATCGATAGAACGACAATTACTATACTTATTACACTCACTACTATCAATCTAACTCATATTATTAACCATATTATGCGGATATGATCGATAGCACGACATTTACTACACTTATTACTCTTATTATTATCGATCTAACTCTTATTATTAGCTATATTATGCCCATATGATCGATAGAACGACAATTACTATACTTATTACACTCACTACTATCAATCTAACTCATATTATTAACAATATTATGCTAATATGATCGATAGAACGACAATTACTATACTTATTACACTCACTACTATCAATCTAACTCATATTATTAACCATATTATGCGGATATGATCGATAGCACGACATTTACTACACTTATTACTCTTATTATTATCGATCTAACTCTTATTATTAGCTATATTATGCCCATATGATCGACAGAACGACAATTACTATACTTATTACACTCACTGTTATCAATCTAACTCACATTATTAACCATATTATGCAAATATGATCGATAGAACGACAATTACTATACTCATTACTCTTATTATTATCAGCCTAACTCATATTATTAACCATATTATGCAGATATGATCGATAGAACTACAATTAGTATACTCATTACTCTTATTACTATGAGCCTAACTCATATTATTAGCAATATTATGCTTATATGAACGATACAACTACAATTAGTGTACTCATTACTCTTATTATTATCAGCCTAACTCATATTATTAGCCATATTATGCTTATATGATCGATAGAACGAGAATTACTATATTCATTTCTCTTATTATTATCAATCTAACTCAAATTATTAACCATATTATGCAGATATGATCGATAGGACGACAATTACTATACTTATTACTCTTATTATTATCAATCTAACTCATATTATTAACCATATTATGCGGATATGATCGATAGCACGACATTTACTACACTTATTACTCTTATTATTATCAATCTAACTCATATTATTAGCTATATTATGCTTATATGATCAACAGAACGACAATTACTATACTTATTACACTCACTGTTATCAATCTAACTCATAGTATTAACCATATTATGCTAATATGATCGATAGAACGACAATTACTATACTTATTACACTCACTACTATCAATCTAACTCATATTATTAACCATATTATGCGGATATGATCGATAGCACGACATTTACTACACTTATTACTCTTATTATTATCGATCTAACTCTTATTATTAGCTATATTATGCCCATATGATCGACAGAACGACAATTACTATACTTATTACACTCACTGTTATCAATCTAACTCATATTATTAACCATATTATGCAAATATGATCGATAGAACGACAATTACTATACTTATTACTCTTATTTTTATCAATCTAACTCAAATTATTAACCATATTATGCTAATATGATCGATAGAACGACAATTACTATACTCATTACTCTTATTACTATGAGCCTAACTCATATTATTAGCAATATTATGCTTATATGAACGATACAACTACAATTAGTGTACTCATTACTCTTATTATTATCAGCCTAACTCATATTATTAGCCATATTATGCTTATATGATCGATAGAACGAGAATTACTATATTCATTTCTCTTATTATTATCAATCTAACTCAAATTATTAACCATATTATGCAGATATGATCGATAGGACGACAATTACTATACTTATTACTCTTATTATTATCAATCTAACTCATATTATTAACCATATTATGCGGATATGATCGATAGCACGACATTTACTACACTTATTACTCTTATTATTATCAATCTAACTCATATTATTAACCATATTATGCGGATATGATCGATAGCACGACATTTACTACACTTATTACTCTTATTATTATCAATCTAACTCATATTATTAGCTATATTATGCTTATATGATCGACAGAACGACAATTACTATACTTATTACACTCACTGTTATCAATCTAACTCATAGTATTAACCATATTATGCTAATATGATCGATAGAACGACAATTACTATACTTATTACACTCACTACTATCAATCTAACTCATATTATTAACCATATTATGCGGATATGATCGATAGCACGACATTTACTACACTTATTACTCTTATTATTATCGATCTAACTCTTATTATTAGCTATATTATGCCCATATGATCGATAGAACGACAATTACTATACTTATTACACTCACTACTATCAATCTAACTCATATTATTAACCATATTATGCTAATATGATCGATAGAACGACAATTACTATACTTATTACACTCACTACTATCAATCTAACTCATATTATTAACCATATTATGCGGATATGATCGATAGCACGACATTTACTACACTTATTACTCTTATTATTATCGATCTAACTCTTATTATTAGCTATATTATGCCCATATGATCGACAGAACGACAATTACTATACTTATTACACTCACTGTTATCAATCTAACTCACATTATTAACCATATTATGCAAATATGATCGATAGAACGACAATTACTATACTCATTACTCTTATTATTATCAGCCTAACTCATATTATTAACCATATTATGCAGATATGATCGATAGAACTACAATTAGTATACTCATTACTCTTATTATTATGAGCCTAACTCATATTATTAGCAATATTATGCTTATATGAACGATACAACTACAATTAGTGTACTCATTACTCTTATTATTATCAGCCTAACTCATATTATTAGCCATATTATGCTTATATGATCGATAGAACGAGAATTACTATATTCATTTCTCTTATTATTATCAATCTAACTCAAATTATTAACCATATTATGCAGATAGGATCGATAGGACGACAATTACTATACTTATTACTCTTATTATTATCAATCTAACTCATATTATTAACCATATTATGCGGATATGATCGATAGCACGACATTTACAACACTTATTACTCTTATTATTATCAATCTAACTCATATTATTAGCTATATTATGCTTATATGATCGACAGAACGACAATTACTATACTTATTACACTCACTGTTATCAATCTAACTCATATTATTAACCATATTATGCAAATATGATCGATAGAACGACAATTAGTATACTTATTACTCTTATTTTTATCAATCTAACTCAAATTATTAACCATATTATGCGGATATGATCGATAGCACGACACATACTATACTCATTACTCTTATTATTATCAATCTAACTTATATTATTAACCATATTATGCAGATATGATCGATAGAACTACAATTAGTATACTCATTACTCTTATTATTATCAATCTAACTCATATTATTAACCATATTATGCGGATATGATCGATAGCACATTTACTACACTTATTACTCTTATTATTATCAATCTAACTCATATTATTAGCTATATTATGCTTATATGATCGACAGAACGACAATTACTATACTTATTACACTCACTGTTATCAATCTAACTCATAGTATTAACCATATTATGCTAATATGATCGATAGAACGACAATTACTATACTCATTACTCTTATTATTATCAGCCTAACTCATATTATTAACCATATTATGCAGATATGATCGATAGAACTACAATTAGTATACTCATTACTCTTATTATTATCAATCTAACTCATATTATTAGCTATATTATTCTTATATGATCGATAGGTCGACAATTACTATACTGATTACTCTTATTATTATCAATCTAACTCATATTATTAGCCATATTATGCTTATATGATCGGTAGAACGATAATTACTATACCTATTACTCTTATTATTATCAATCTAACTCATATCATTAGCCATATTATGCTTATATGATCGATCGAACGACAATGACTATACTCACTTCTCTTATTATTATCAATCTAACTCATATTATTAGCTTTATTATGCCTATACGATCGATAGAACGACAATTACTAAACTGATTATTCTTATTTTTATCAATCTAACTCGAATTATTAACCATATTATGCAGATATGATCGATAGGACGACAAATACTATACTTATTACTCTTATTATTATCAATCTAACTCGTATTATTAGCTATATTATGCTTATATGATCGACAGAACAACAATTACTATACTTATTGCACTCAATGTTATCAATCTAACTCATATTATTAACGATGTTATGCAAACATGATCGATAGAACGACAATTACTATACTCATTACTCTTATTATTATCAGCCTAACTCATATTATTAGCCATATAATGCTTATATGAACGATAGAACGACTATTTCTATACTCATTACTCTTATTATTATCAATCTAACTCATATTATTAGCCATATTATTCTTCTATGATCGATAGGACGACAATTACTATACTGATTACTCTTATTGTTATCAATCTAACTCATATTATTAGCCATATTCTGCTTAAATGATCGATAGAACCACAATTACTATACTTATTACTCTTATTATTATCTTTCTAACTCATATTATTAGCTATATTATGCTTATATGATCTATAGAACGACAATTACTAAACTTATTATTCTTATTTTTATCAATCTAACTCAAATTATTAACCATATTATGCAGATATGATCGATAGGACGACAATTAATATACTTATTACTCTTATTATTATCAATCTAACTCATATTATTAACCATATTATGCAGATATGATCGATAGGACGACAAATACTATACTTATTACACTCACTATTATCAATCTAACTCATATTATTAACCACATTATGCGGATATGATCGATAGCACGACATTTACTACACTTATTACTCTTATTATTATCGATCTAACTCATATTATCAGCTATATTATGCTTATATGATCGACAGAACGACAATTACTATACTTATCACACTCACTGTTATCAATCTGACTCATATTATTAACCATATTATGCGGATATGATCGATAGAACTACAATTAGTATACTCCTTACTCTTATTATTATCAATCTAACTCATATTATTAGCCATATTATGCTTATATGATCGATAGAACGAGAATTACTATATTCATTTCTCTTGTTATTATCAATCTAACTCAAATTATTAACCATATTATGCAGATATGATCTATAGAACGACAATTACTATACTTATTATTCTTATTATTATCAACCTAACTCATACTATTAGCCATACTATGCTTATATGATCGACAGAACGACAATTATTATACTTATTACACTCACAGTTATCAATCTAACTCATATTATTAACCATATTATGCTAATATGCTCGATAGAACGACAATTACTATACTCATTACTCTTATTATTATCAGCCTAACTCATATTATTAGCAATATTATGCTTATATGAACGATACAACTACAATTAGTGTGCTCATTACTCTTATTATTATCAATCTAACTCATATTATTAGCCATATTCTGCTTAAATGATCGATAGAACCACAATTACTATACTTATTACTCTTACTATTATCAACCTAACTCATATTATTAGCCATGTTGTGCAAATATGATCGATAGAACGACAATTACTATACTTATTACTCTTATTATTATCAATCTATCTCATATTATTAGCTATATTATGCTTATATGATCTATAGAACGACAATTACTAAACTTATTATTCTTATTTTTATCAATCTAACTCAAATTATTAGCCATATTATGCAGATATGATCGATAGGACGACAATTACTATACTTATTACTCTTATTATTATCAATCTAACTCATATTATTAACCATATTGTGCGGATATGATCGATGGCACGACATTTACTACACTTATTACTCTTATTATTATCAATCTAACTCATATTATTAGCTATATTATGCTTATATGATCGACAGAACGACAATTACTATACTTATTACACTCACTGTTATCAATCTAACTCATATTATTAACCATATTATGCAAATATGATCGATAGAACGACAATTACTATACTCATTACTCTTATTATTATCAGCCTAACTCATATTATTAGCTTTGATATGCCTATACGATCGATAGAACGACAATTACTAAACTGATTATTCTTATTTTTATCAATCTAACTCGAATTATTAACCATATTATGCAGATATGATCGATAGGACGACAAATACTATACTTATTACTCTTATTATTATCAATCTAACTCGTATTATTAGCTATATTATGCTTATATGATCGACAGAATGACAATTACTATACTTATTACTCTTATTATTATCAATCTAACTCATATTATTAGCCATATTATGCTTATATGATCGATAGAACGACAATTACTATACTTATTACTCTTATTATTATCAATCTAACTCGTATTATTAGCTATATTATGCTTATATGATCGATAGAACGACAATTACTAAACTTATTATTCTTATTTTTATCAATCTAACTCAAATTATTAACCATATTATGCAGATATGATCGATCGGATGACAATTACTATACTTATTACTCTTATTATTATCAATCTAACTCATATTATTAGCCATATTATGCTTATATGATCGATAGAACGACAATTACTATACTTATTACTCTTACTATTATCAACCTAACTCGTATTATTAGCTATATTATGCTTATATGATCGACACAACAACAATTACTATACTTATTGCACTCAATGTTATCAATCTAACTCATATTATTAACCATATTATGCTTAAATGATCGATAGAACCACAATTACTATACTTATTACTCTTACTATTATCAACCTAACTCATATTATTAGCAATATTATGCTTATATGAACGATACAACTACAATTAGTGTACTCATTACTCTTATTATTATCAGCCTAACTCATATTATTAGCCATATTATGCTTATATGATCGATAGAACGAGAATTACTATATTCATTTCTCTTATTATTATCAATCTAACTGAAATTATTAACCATATTATGCAGATATGATCGATTGGACGACAATTACTATACTTATTACTCTTATTATTATCAATCTAACTCATATTATTAACCATATTATGCGGATATGTTCGATAGCACGACATTTACTACACTTATTACTCTTATTATTATCAATCTAACTCATATTATTAACCATATTATGCGGATATGATCGAGTAGAACGACAATTACTATACTTATTACTCTTACTGCTATCAACCTAACTCATATTCTTAGCCATATTATGCTTATATGATCGATAGAACGACAATTACTATACTTATTACTCTTATTTTTATCAATCTAACTCAAATTATTAACCATATTATGCAGATATGATCGATAGAACTACAATTAGTATACTCATTACTCTTATTATAATCAATCTAACTCATATTATTAGCTATATGATGCTTATATGATCCATAGAACGACAATTACTATACTCATTTCTGTTATTATTATCATCTAACTCATATTATTAACCATATTATGCAGATATGATCGATAGGACGACAATTACTATACTTATTGCTCTTATTATTATCAATCTAACTCATATTATTAACCATATTATGCGGATATGATCGATAGAACGACAATTACTATACTTATTACTCTTACTGCTATCAACCTAACTCATATTCTTAGCCATATTATGCTTATATGATCGATAGAACGACAATTACTATACTTATTACTCTTATTTTTATCAATCTAACTCAAATTATTAACCATATTATGCGGATATGATCGATAGCACGATACATACTATACTCATTACTCTTATTATTATCAATCTAACTCATATTATTAACCATATTATGCAGATATGATCGATAGAACTACAATTAGTATACTCATTACTCTTATTATCAATCAATCTAACTCATATTATTAGCTATATGATGCTTATATTATCGATAGAACGACAATTACTATACTTATTATTCTTATTATTATCAACCTAACTCATACTATTAGCCATACTATGCTTATATGATCGACAGAACGACAATTATTATACTTATTACACTCACTGTTATCAATCTAACTCATATTATTAACCATATTATGCTGATATGATCGATAGAACGACAATTACTATACTCATTACTCTTATTACTATGAGCCTAACTCATATTATTAGCAATATTATGCTTATATGAACGATACAACTACAATTAGTGTACTCATTACTCTTATTATTATCAGCCTAACTCATATTATTAGCCATATTATGCTTATATGATCGATAGAACGAGAATTACTATATTCATTTCTCTTATTATTATCAATCTAACTCAAAATTATTAACCATATTATGCAGATATGATCGATAGGACGACAATTACTATACTTATTACTCTGTATTATTATCATCTAACTCATATTATTAACCATATTATGCGGATATGATCGATAGCACGACATTTACTACACTTATTACTCTTATTATTATCAATCTAACTCATATTTTAACCATATTATGCGGATATGATCGATAGCACGACATTTACTACACATATTACTCTTATTATAATCAATCTAACTCATATTATTAGCTATATTATGCTTATATGATCGACAGAACGACAATTACTATACTTATTACACTCACTGTTATCAATCTAACTCATAGTATTAACCATATTATGCTAATATGATCGATAGAACGACAATTACTATACTTATTACACTCACTACTATCAATCTAACTCATATTATTAACCATATTATGCGGATATGATCGATAGCACGACATTTACTACACTTATTACTCTTATTATTATCGATCTAACTCTTATTATTAGCTATATTATGCCCATATGATCGATAGAACGACAATTACTATACTTATTACACTCACTACTATCAATCTAACTCATATTATTAACAATATTATGCTAATATGATCGATAGAACGACAATTACTATACTTATTACACTCACTACTATCAATCTAACTCATATTATTAACCATATTATGCGGATATGATCGATAGCACGACATTTACTACACTTATTACTCTTATTATTATCGATCTAACTCTTATTATTAGCTATATTATGCCCATATGATCGACAGAACGACAATTACTATACTTATTACACTCACTGTTATCAATCTAACTCACATTATTAACCATATTATGCAAATATGATCGATAGAACGACAATTACTATACTCATTACTCTTATTATTATCAGCCTAACTCATATTATTAACCATATTATGCAGATATGATCGATAGAACTACAATTAGTATACTCATTACTCTTATTACTATGAGCCTAACTCATATTATTAGCAATATTATGCTTATATGAACGATACAACTACAATTAGTGTACTCATTACTCTTATTATTATCAGCCTAACTCATATTATTAGCCATATTATGCTTATATGATCGATAGAACGAGAATTACTATATTCATTTCTCTTATTATTATCAATCTAACTCAAATTATTAACCATATTATGCAGATATGATCGATAGGACGACAATTACTATACTTATTACTCTTATTATTATCAATCTAACTCATATTATTAACCATATTATGCGGATATGATCGATAGCACGACATTTACTACACTTATTACTCTTATTATTATCAATCTAACTCATATTATTAGCTATATTATGCTTATATGATCAACAGAACGACAATTACTATACTTATTACACTCACTGTTATCAATCTAACTCATAGTATTAACCATATTATGCTAATATGATCGATAGAACGACAATTACTATACTTATTACACTCACTACTATCAATCTAACTCATATTATTAACCATATTATGCGGATATGATCGATAGCACGACATTTACTACACTTATTACTCTTATTATTATCGATCTAACTCTTATTATTAGCTATATTATGCCCATATGATCGACAGAACGACAATTACTATACTTATTACACTCACTGTTATCAATCTAACTCATATTATTAACCATATTATGCAAATATGATCGATAGAACGACAATTACTATACTTATTACTCTTATTTTTATCAATCTAACTCAAATTATTAACCATATTATGCTAATATGATCGATAGAACGACAATTACTATACTCATTACTCTTATTACTATGAGCCTAACTCATATTATTAGCAATATTATGCTTATATGAACGATACAACTACAATTAGTGTACTCATTACTCTTATTATTATCAGCCTAACTCATATTATTAGCCATATTATGCTTATATGATCGATAGAACGAGAATTACTATATTCATTTCTCTTATTATTATCAATCTAACTCAAATTATTAACCATATTATGCAGATATGATCGATAGGACGACAATTACTATACTTATTACTCTTATTATTATCAATCTAACTCATATTATTAACCATATTATGCGGATATGATCGATAGCACGACATTTACTACACTTATTACTCTTATTATTATCAATCTAACTCATATTATTAACCATATTATGCGGATATGATCGATAGCACGACATTTACTACACTTATTACTCTTATTATTATCAATCTAACTCATATTATTAGCTATATTATGCTTATATGATCGACAGAACGACAATTACTATACTTATTACACTCACTGTTATCAATCTAACTCATAGTATTAACCATATTATGCTAATATGATCGATAGAACGACAATTACTATACTTATTACACTCACTACTATCAATCTAACTCATATTATTAACCATATTATGCGGATATGATCGATAGCACGACATTTACTACACTTATTACTCTTATTATTATCGATCTAACTCTTATTATTAGCTATATTATGCCCATATGATCGATAGAACGACAATTACTATACTTATTACACTCACTACTATCAATCTAACTCATATTATTAACCATATTATGCTAATATGATCGATAGAACGACAATTACTATACTTATTACACTCACTACTATCAATCTAACTCATATTATTAACCATATTATGCGGATATGATCGATAGCACGACATTTACTACACTTATTACTCTTATTATTATCGATCTAACTCTTATTATTAGCTATATTATGCCCATATGATCGACAGAACGACAATTACTATACTTATTACACTCACTGTTATCAATCTAACTCACATTATTAACCATATTATGCAAATATGATCGATAGAACGACAATTACTATACTCATTACTCTTATTATTATCAGCCTAACTCATATTATTAACCATATTATGCAGATATGATCGATAGAACTACAATTAGTATACTCATTACTCTTATTATTATGAGCCTAACTCATATTATTAGCAATATTATGCTTATATGAACGATACAACTACAATTAGTGTACTCATTACTCTTATTATTATCAGCCTAACTCATATTATTAGCCATATTATGCTTATATGATCGATAGAACGAGAATTACTATATTCATTTCTCTTATTATTATCAATCTAACTCAAATTATTAACCATATTATGCAGATAGGATCGATAGGACGACAATTACTATACTTATTACTCTTATTATTATCAATCTAACTCATATTATTAACCATATTATGCGGATATGATCGATAGCACGACATTTACAACACTTATTACTCTTATTATTATCAATCTAACTCATATTATTAGCTATATTATGCTTATATGATCGACAGAACGACAATTACTATACTTATTACACTCACTGTTATCAATCTAACTCATATTATTAACCATATTATGCAAATATGATCGATAGAACGACAATTAGTATACTTATTACTCTTATTTTTATCAATCTAACTCAAATTATTAACCATATTATGCGGATATGATCGATAGCACGACACATACTATACTCATTACTCTTATTATTATCAATCTAACTCATATTATTAGCTATATGATGCTTATATGAACGATAGAACGACAATTACTATACTTATTATTCTTATTATTATCAACCTAACTCATACTATTAG